>NC_061820.1:36120423-36122923 GCF_019202785.1 Penaeus chinensis | reverse complement strand
ATAATGTCGATAATAGTTGTAAGAATAACAACAACAACAGTAACAATGACAATGGTAATGATAGTAATAATAATAATATTGGTAATGATGATAATAACTATAATAATAGTAATAATAGTAGTAATAATGATAATGATAATAATAATAATAATAATAATAATAATAATAATAATAATAATAATAATAACAATAATAATAATAATAATAATAATAGTAATTATTATAATAATAACGGTGATAACAATATAATGATGATGATAGTAATAATGATGATAATGGCAATAGTAATAATACTAGTGATGGTGATGATGACTGCAATATTAAAGACAAGACTTCCGTAATGATTAATAATTAGGAGGAGAAGGGATAATAAGAAAATTATAATTATTACTATTATTTCTTATGACAATCATGCCATTACTGTCACAACTGATAAGTCTGTCATGACAATTTCATATCATTATAACTATTAATGAGCATTATTACATTGGCAAGCGTCGTGGTAGTGGTATCATTAGGACTATTCTTATTGCTATAGTTATTAATAATTAATTTTATTACAATATTATATAACTTTTAGAGTTAACATGGTAGTTACAGTGATATAATTATCATAATCATTATCATCATCATGTTGCAAGCATTATTTCCTTTGTCATTATTATCACCATTATCATAATCATTAGCTGAAAACACCTGTTAGTTTGCATATTATCAAATACCTGTCCATGGCTGTATTTCAGCACTATGCAATATAATAGAAGAACAAATGATCCACATATATAGTATAGATAATACTGCTAATAATAACAAAATAAAAATAGCTTGTGTTTGAGCTGTACACAACATGTAGGCCACATTTTGACACCTGTCTCGATTTATTGCACTGTCATCGAAATTTGTTCTATGATCTGTTTCACTCTAACATATGCCTTGAAAGGACTGACACCTACTCTGGTGCTTGGAAAAGGTGTCAAGATTTTCAAACAAGAGAGCGGACGTATCTGAAGGGAGGGATACAGTAAAGGTAAAAAAAAAGTAAAAAAAAAGAAAAAAAGAAGAGCAAACTGGATAAAAAATATAGATATATTAAAAAAAATCGTTATTCCCTTCCAAAAACCTTAATCACAAACGTACAAACTTTCATATACACATTCTGGTCAAAGTCAAGGTTTCGTAGAAGCAATTGAACAGGCACGTCTTACATTAAGGTATAACATGATGATTCTTAAATATGTGTGTGGCAAAAAGTATGATGTGTATTAACACACTTATCGTGCTGATGGTAATAATAATGGCAATGCTAACAATAGGGCACACTACTTGAATTAAAAACAAATGCATCTTCTAAATGAAAAATAACTTAAGCCTGTAAACATATTTTCTTTACCTCTATCAATATTACCATTGTCTTTAATATTCCTATAATATTTCTGGAGAGGTGAATGCGAAAGTGAGTGATTATATTACAGCGGACTGTCGATCACACTGGACGTATGGAAAGAAAAGTAAAGACGTTGGCTTGCATCGACGGCGTTGCATAGTTTTCAAAATATTGCAAATCTGAAAATTAACCTACATAACAACTTTCGGGTAACATTAGCAGAATAAAACTACCTACGCAAAACAAGACACAAATAATCTCAGCAGTAACAAACAGCTCTAAGAATAGATCGTGAGAATATAGATATTATTATATAATTAATAATATATAAATATTTACAAGTATTTATGTACTTATGCATGTTTATACTCTATTCATCCGCATCCCTACCCTGGACTCACATGGGGCCGTGATACACACAAAACCACAATAAAACAATTTATGAGCTAGGAGAACGGCTAGGTCGCCTGTCTAAGCCGGGGAAAGGGAGAGGAGTACCTGATAAACAAGCTTCGACACAAAGGCAGCGAGGGGGTCCCGGTCCAAAGTCTAAATGAGGAATACTTATTTAGACTTTGTTACGATCTGGGACGCGTCGCCGAATCAAGACCATCACGACGGGGCACGCTGGTGGAAGGACACGAGTGCCTTGGGAAGCAATTCAATTCTGTGAATTCGTGGGTTAGTGGTATATAAGAACGTTTGGGAGATCTGGGATCTATTATCTCAGGTCCTACTTGCTGATAAAAGTTAATGGGGGTTCAGCCTTTACTGTTTGTCTACAGAGATAGCCATTAGAGTCCGCAGTCTCTGACCAGTTGAGCAAACACGTCATCACTCGCATGACAAAGGATATGCTGCTGAGCCACCAGCTGACCTACAGACATTGCAACCCATGGACCTCCTTTCCATGGAATACTCGTGCTGGGAGTATTTTTAAGAAGAGTTGGTAATTGTCTTTAGTTTGGCATGGTGTTTCGGCTGGTACTTAGAGAGGTTGCTTCCGGCGTCTTGGAAAGCTGTTCTCAGACAGACAACTCATCTATACTGAGAACCTGAAGAATTTTGATCTGCCACTTAATTGTAAAAGAAAAATCAAAGCCAGAAACCAGGTCT
>NC_061820.1:36100423-36102923 GCF_019202785.1 Penaeus chinensis | reverse complement strand
TCATTATTATTATTATTATTATTATTATTATTATTATCATTATTATTATTATTACTACCAATAAGTTTTATCATTGTCCCTATTATTGTTATATCTACTACTATTGTTATTATTGTTATCATTGTTGGATTTAACATAATTGTTATTATCATTATTATCATAATTATTGTTACTATTATTATTTTTGTTATTATTATTGTCATTAATATTATCATTATCATTATTTTTATCATTATTATTATCATTATTATTACTATTATCATCATCATCATTATCATCATTGTTGTTGTTGTTGTTATCGTTATTGTTATTTTCATCATCATCAACATTATCATTTCCTTTTTTTTATTATTATTTTCATTATTATTATGATCATCGTTATTATAGTTATTATTATCATCATCATTATCATTACTATTATTGTTATTCTTATCATTCTGTTAATTCTTATTGTCATTATCATTACTGTTATTATTATCATCATTATTATTACAATTACTTTTAGTAGTAGTCATTACCATTATCAGTATCATTACTATTAATAGTCGTTATCAATAGTAGCATCAATATCATTATATGTATTATATTAGTATTATATTATATTCATCATTACTATTGTCATTTATCATTATAAGATTATTATTTTACTATTATCAATATCATTATTGTTATTACTGTCATCACTATTATTATCATTTTCATTATCATATTTTGTTGTTGTTGTTACGATTAATATTATTATCATTATTTTTATCATTGTTATGGTTATAATAATAATAATAATAATGATAATAATAATAATAATAATAATTATTATTATTATTATTATTATTTTATTATTATTATCATTATTATCATTATTATTAGTAGTAGTAGTAGTAGCATTATCATCATCATTGCTATTATTTGTATTGTTATCATTATTATTATTATTGTCATTACTATTATTATCATTGTTATTATTATCATTATCATCATCATTATTCTTATTCTTATCATTATTATTGTTACAGTTATTCTATCATTATTATTATCATTATTATTGCTATTATTGTTATTATTATCATTATTATTATCATTATTATTATTATTATTATAATTTTTATTATTATTATTGTTATTATCTGTAGCATTAGCAACATTATTATCATCGTTATTATCAATACTATTGTCATTATCATCATCGTTATTATCAATACTTTTGTCATTATTATCAATACTATTGTCATTATTATCATCGTTATTATCAATTATATTGTCATTATTACCATCGTTATTATCAATACTATCGTCATTATTATCATCGTTATTATCAATATTATTGTCATTATTATCAATACTATTGTCATTATTATCATCGTTATTATCAATACTATTGTCATTATTATCATCGTTATTATCAATTATATTGTCATCATTACCATTGTTATTATTAATACTAATGTCATTATTATCATCGTTATTATCAATACTATTGTCATTATTATCAATACTATTGTCATTATTATCAATACTATTGTCATTATTATCAATCCTAGTTATTATTATCATTGTTATCTTTACCATTGTTGTCGTTATCATCGAAGGTGATTATATCGGTAATCACACACCATAAGAAAGTCAGGAAGAAGAGAAACAAACGAACAAATAAACGAAGAGTCTGTCTATCTGGCTGACATCACTTTTGCTTCATCTTGCTTTGACCTTGAGAGTCGCTCATCGCTTTTCGTCTCCCTTGCTTGCTTCGGGCTGGTCGCTAGCCATCCTCTTTGTCCCCTTTTTGTCTGACTGTTCGTGCGTCTGTGTGTCTCTGTTTCCTACGGTTAGGTAGTTTGTTTGTTTGTCCGTTTTTTTCTCTTTCTCTCTTTCTTTTTTTTTTCTCTGTCTCGCTCTTTTTCTTGGTCTGGATCTCTTTTTCTATGTCTCTGTCTCTGTCTCTCTCTGTCTGTCTCTCTCTCTCTCTCTCTCTCTCTCTCACTCTCTCACTCTCTCTCTCTCTCACTCTCTTGCTCTCTCTCTCTCTCTATTTCTCTCTCTCTATATATATTTCTCTCTCTCTCTCTCTCTCTCTCTCTCTCTCTCTCTCTCTCTCTCTCTCTCTCTCTCTCTCTCTCACTCTCTTGCTCTCTCTCTCTCACTATTTCTCTCTCTATATATATATTTCTCTCTCTCTCTCTCTCTCTCTCTCTCTCTCTCTCTCTCTCTCTCTCTCTCTCTCTCTCTCTCTCTCTCTCTCTCTCTCTCTATCTATCTATCTCTGTCTCTTTTTCTCTTTCTTTCTTATTCTCCGTCTGGCTATCAATTAAGAAAGATGTATGATTCTCTCACCTCATTATCGACTGATTCCTCATTACATCATTACATCTTACTTTAGTCTAGAATAATTAGTCCTTACAACTTCTTAGATATCTGTGCGATCTATATTTCGCCATGGGGTTCCTTTGTTCACTTTACGATCCGGTTTGAACAGACAGTGTACTTTTCTGTGTCACTGGACCTT
>NC_061820.1:36072933-36075323 GCF_019202785.1 Penaeus chinensis | reverse complement strand
TTATTATTATTGTATTATCATTATTATTATTGTTGTTGTTATCATTAGTTGTATTATCATTATTGACAAGGCGGTGATAATGATGATAATAATGATGATAATAATGATGTCATCATCATTATTGATAACACTATCATTAGCATTATTATTTTTGCTGTTATTGTTATCATTATCATCATTGTTATTATTACCATCAATATCATCATCATCATCATTACAGTTATCATTATAATCATTGTTATCATTCTCATTCTTCTCATTATCGTTATTAATGATGATAATAACGATACTACTACTACTAATAATAATGATGATAATAATGATAATGATAATAACAGTAACAATGACAAAGATGATGATAATGATAATGTTAAAAATAATAATGATAATAAATATTCTAACAATAAGCATAATGATATCGTTACTCCTTTGCTACTAGTAACAATAATAATGTAATTAAACCCAACTATACCACCCGTACAGAGTACATTAATTACCTCCGGAATGACACTAAGAGCATGAGTAACAAAAGGTGTAAATGACAATAGTGAGGGAAAAGTACAGCAACGGCATTGAAAACAACATATACAGTGTCGAGGTCAGGCGAAAAGTAGACAATAACATTTCCATTCAGTATGCGTCGGCTTTTAAATGACAGGAAAAGGCTACTTGGCCAGTGAGAGAGAGAGAGAGAGGGAGAGGGAGGGTGTTGAAAGTGTATCAGTTTGTATGTTTGAAGGGTCACGAAGGTGTAATCTGAAGGTGTGTGTGTGTTTTTTTTTTTTTTTTTTTTTTTTTTTTGTATGCATGTGTGTAGGTGTGTTTACTCGCTTAAGTGTCAAGGATTTTTGCCATGATAATATTTCTTTCATTGATTATTTTTCGGGCAACAAGTTATTTTAGTAGCCTCTTCGTTTGTTTTTTTTTTGTTGTTTTTTGTTTTTATTCCCAACTCTTTACTGATTTTGTTCCTCATTAACTGAAAATTACAAATTCCCGCCCCGTTTTGAATTTCATTTTTCTCCAGCCTAGCTCCATCTAGTGACCGCTCATTGAACTCAGTGGGAAAGTACATTATCTTTCGTAATATTTTTCTCCGTCTTGTCTTCCTGTTACGTAAATGTTCACGTTTACGGAGAGTGATTGCGTTTTGGAAATATCTTTGTGATTATTTAGGATTAAGTGAGAATAGTTTTTTTTTTTTTCTTTTCTTTTCGTTTTGTTTCTTATGTTGACGTATGTATCTGCACTTTTCTCTTCTTTTCTTTTCTCATTTCGACTTATTTGTTTTGCTGACGACATGTTTTTTATTTTATTGAAGCCCATAGTCAGGATATAGTTTCTCTTTTTTTCTTTCCTTTTCTTTCTTTTGTATTTTTCTTTCTTTCTTTCTTTCTTTCTTTCTTTCTTATTTTCTTTACTTTTTTCTTCCTCTTTTTTCTCGGGGACTTTGACACTAACCCTTGTTCGTCCCCATTCTTTCTATATTTAAATAGCTTTCTTGATGGAAATTAATTAGATAGTCCTCTGTGGTAATCTAACATTTCCGTTTCCTCGTATTTACCTTAATTACTATTATAGATATTATTATCGTTATTATTCTTTCACATAAAAAGTCCTTCGTCCATTCAATATTTTTTTTTTTTTTTTATGTAACTCCATCCATGTGTTCTAATTTATCTTTCAGTTTATACTGGGAACACTTTTTCTAAGGCCATTTTGAAATATAATTATAGATCATTTGCTCAGTTGTCTTGTTGGTAAAGTGTCCCGGAAACACTAGAAAAAAATAATGATATGAAAAAAAAATTAAAAACGCGAATCATTTACCATTGCACACCAATTATATATGTATATATATATATATATATATATATATATATATACACACACATTTTCTTCTTCTTCTTTTCCTTCTTCTTTCGTTTTTCTTTTTTTCCTTTTCTTCTTCTTCTTCTTCTTTCTTTTCTTTTTTCTTTTTTTCTTTCCTTCTTCTTCTTCCTTTATTGATTTATTTACTTATATATTTCTTTTTCTTTCTTTTTTTCCTTTCTTGCTTCTTTTTTTTTTTCATTTTACCATACTTTGTTTTTCCTAGTTCGATCAAAACAAGTCATTAATCTAGTCATTAGTCATTTTATTGTAAGTGAGAATCGCACAACACACGAAGAGTAATTTATAATCTCTATAAAATGATTTAGTCTGCTCTCTTATTCCATCTTTCAAATATTCGCATTCCTGATAATAATGTCTACCAAGAATTAACAATGAATGGGACGAGACAAAACAATGACAAAGTACTGTGCTTGTTTGTGTGAAAGAGGCTACTTTTTGTTTCCCATTGTCTCTGTCTTTATCTGTTTATTCATTCATTTATTTATTTGTGTATT
>NC_061820.1:36027933-36030433 GCF_019202785.1 Penaeus chinensis | reverse complement strand
CTTAATTAATTCATATATCATGTTTCCCTTATTAATGCTTTCCTTCTGTTTGTTTTACTTTTTCCTTTTTTTTTTAAGTTTGTCTCCAGAATAATGGAAATTATTAATATAACTTCAGTAATATATATGACCAGTAGAGTATAGTGACTTTCATTTTCATATTTATGGGATTATCTTCCATAGAATATAATATTTTCTTATGCATTTTTGGATATAGTAAAGTACCCTTTCTTATAACTTATACTGAACATAGTTTCTAATGATAAGATATAAGATAACTTATGTACAAAGGGAGTGAGTGAAGCAAATGTCAATGATAAGATGAGAAAGAATTTAGCTATCACTGAAAAGATGTCTGAGTATAGGAACTTAGTAACTTGTATCACTTGTAACTTGAGTGAGTAAAAGGGATAATAAACCGGACGAAAAAGATGGAAATTCACACCATGAATAAGAAATGATTAGGAACTACCATAGATAGGACGGATAAGAATGAAGAATTCGCCGTGGAAAACGTGTTGAGGACCTCCCATAGACACGGCAAATAACAAACGGTATTCACCAAGATCAAAACAGGAGAGCATACCATACACAGAACCGAACGATTAAAAGAAATCCACCACAACAAAACAAATATATAAAAACGACCCCAAATAAAACAAACAAGAAATCAAATCACGATAAAAGTAATAAAAAGAACAACCACAATAAAATAAAAAAAAACGCACAGCTGACCACCATAGCCACTAAGCCTAACCCTCCCTTTCGCCCACAGTGCAGAGGAGCCACCGCGTGTACCTCCCCCAGATCAACGACATCAGCCTGAGACTCCCCAGCGTGCCTCCTCTCTCGCAACCCGAGGGCGTGGACGTCGAGAGGGACTTCTGCAACGCCACTTCCAAGGGCAAGGTGTGCGCAGACTCCTTCTGCTACTGCCCCCATGTCCTCAGCGTCGAGAAGGACAGGCTCATAGAGCTCGTGTTGGTGGATGAGGGTGAGTTCGTGAAGTAAATATATACATACGTACATACTTATATACATACATACATACATGCATGCATGCATGCATGCATGCATGCATGCATACGTGCATACGTTCATACGTTCATACGTGCATACGTGCATACGTGCATACGTGCATACATGCATACATACATACATACATACATACATACATACATACATACATACATACATACATACATACATACATACATACATACATACGCGCATACATACAATATAACCCAGAACTCAAAACAAATATTCAGTAACACCAAAGGATTTTCAGTTACATAGAACAAAATCCACGATAATACCTTATGCCAGCTGACTTCATTTCCTAAAACTTATTAAGAACGTTTGATATAACCTCTACAACATTACATAATATCTATCATCAATACCTAAAATGAAAAGACTAACATCAGATACCTAAATGTCTCTTAAAATTACCCAAAATGACATTTTATCATTACCTAAAATCCACATAAAATACCTAACATCAATTAAAACGTACATAAATAGGTTCAACACACGATTATTAACTTCAAATCGTGTCCCATCCCTTAAATATTACCTAAATTCACCTAAAACTTACATAAGTTCCCCTAAAACTTACATAAATTCAGTAAATAATCATTTGGTTCATTCCGCGTTCTATCCCTAAAAGTTCAATGTCTTTTTTCCAGGTGTTGTATACTGGGCCAATCATCCTTTCCATCTACACGGCCATACGTTCAAGGTGCTAGCCATGGGACGCTTAGGGGAAGAAACGACCATGAAAAAGGTGAGTGGGAGGGAGACTTCCATATATAGGCTTTGTATGTGAGAGAGACACTAAAATGTGTGTGTGAGAGAGACACTACCATGTAAAGTGTGTGTGAGAGAGAGACACTGCCATGTAAAGTGTGTGTGAGAGAGAGAGACTGCCATGTAAAGTGTGAGTGTGAGAGAGACACTACCATGTAAAGTGTGTGTGAAGAGACACTACCATGTAAAGTGTGTGTGAAGAGACACTGCCATGTAAAGTGTGTGTGTGTGAGAGAAACACAACCATGTAAAGTGTGTGTGAGAGAGAAACACTACCATGTAAAGTGTATGTGTGAGAGAGAGACTGACATATAAAGTGTGTGAGAGAGAGACACTACCATGTAAAGTGTGAGTGTGAGAGAGACACTACCATGTAAAGTGTGTGTGTGAGAGAGAGACACTACTATGTAATAAAGTGTGTGTGAGAGAGAGAGACTGCCATGTAAAGTGTGTGTGTGAGAGAGAGACTACCATCTAAAGGGTTTGTGTGAGAAGAGACTATCATGGACAGGTTATAACTGTGATCAGACTACCATGGATAAGTTGTGTGTGGGAGGAGACTATCATGGTTCTGGTGAAGAAGGCTTGAAAGTTCAAATGCTGTTTATGAGTACGTGAACTATAAGAGGATAGAAATAAATAAAGAAATACGAAAAGGTATGATAGATTATAATCTGTAAGAAATATA
>NC_061820.1:35994877-35997377 GCF_019202785.1 Penaeus chinensis | reverse complement strand
CACACACACACACATACATACACGCAGGCACACACACATACAAACACACACACACACACACACACACACATACACACATACACACAAACAAACAAACATACACGCACACAAACACAAACAAGCAAACAAAGACACACACATACATACATAAAAACACAAAGTGGCTGATCCCTTCTTGAAATGGAAGCATAAATTCATACCTTATTTACGCAGCGGAGAAATGGCATACAAATTTAACAAGTATCAACCGCAGTGTAAACAAAATAGATACGAAACAGTACATTAGTTTAACGGGATCATATTAAGAAAGTTTACTTGTATGCATATATATACAGGTTACTCACACACACACACACACACACACACACACACACACACACACACACACACACACACACACACACCACACACACACACACATAAACAAATACACACACACACACACATAAACAAATATACACACACACACACACATAAACAAATACACACACACACACACACACACACACACACACACACACACACACATGTAAACAAATATACACACACACAATGCCTGCTGCTGGTTTAAAAGGCTGACAGATGATTTACCAACAACTCAGCATAACGTCATCTCGGTACGTTTAATGGCGAAAAGAATGGGGTTCAGTCTCGAAAGTATTCTCTTGGGGTTTCGAAACAATTTTCTGAGCTATTGGTATCGAACGATTTTTTTCCTTTTCTTTTCTTTTCTTTTCTTTTCTTTCTTTTTGACATAGGGATTCTTATATGTGTTATAAATATTTATATATGTGGTATAGAGTTGTGTGTTTGTGTGTATGTCTGTGTGTGTGTGTGTTTGTGTGTGTGTGTGTGCGTGTGTGTGTGTGTGTGTGTGTGTGTGTGTGTGTGTGTAGCTTGCCAGTGTAAGTTTCTCGGGAATTGGAAGAAATTAATTCGAAGTCAGTAAATGCCATTTTAAGTCAAACTAATGTTCATACACACCAGGTGTATTAGTGGCATCTCCCCCTCCCCCCCACACCAAAAAAAAACAAAAAAACTTTTAGATTTTTTATATCATTGATATCTTTCGAATTCTGGAGTATCGATGTCTGTCTCCTTATCATTCTATTCCTATGTGATGGAGGTCTCGAAACTAGATTTTTTTCTATCACTTTTGAAAAATGAAACTGATAACTTTTATGACACAAAAAAAAAAAGCGTAAAATTATGAATTTAGGTGAAAAGTACCCCCTCCTACTCAGCAGTTCATTTTTAACCAGTGGAAATGGACGTCTCTCTTCTTATTCAGTGTCGAGCTCTTTCCCTTTTTTGCTATAATTTTCATGTTACGCCTCTCCTAAATTTAGTATATTTGTCGACGTCAATGTACATCTCATTTTTCTCTTTTGTTTTGTTTTTTTTTTCGTCTTCCTTTCATGAGAAGTGTCAAATGAAAATAAAAATACGACAAACAGCAAGAATTGTTTAGGTAAAATCAATACGAAATTACGTACTGAGGAAGATATTCTATCATGAGAATTTGCAAATATATTTTTTTGCCAATACTAATACAGTAAAGTAAACTCTATATATTTTTGTCTAATTAATTAGTGTTTGTATGAGGAAAGTCAAAAGAGCCTCCTTTACAAACTCCTATTTTCATTTATTTGTTTCATATTCACCTATTTATTATCATTATCATTATTATTATTAATATTATTATCATTATCATTGTATTTTCGTCTTTTTTTTTTTCTCCTCTTCTCTCTTTTGTGTGTATCTGATGGATATTGCAAGGCTCGTTTTTCCACTGAATTTCTTTTCAAAAGAATAACAAATCCTAAATAGGAAGTGTTTTTTTTTTTTTTTTTTTTTTTGCGTGTGTGCTTGGTCGTGTCGCAATCTTTGACCAGTATAAACAGAACAGATTTCATTTCAATCAGATTTTTGTCATTTTCAAAACTGTTTTTATGTCACACCTCTGAAGTTGTTGTTGCTTTTTTTTCTTTCTTTCTTTTATTTCTTTTCTTTTTTAATAATCTCATTTTCATGAGAGAATAGTGTAGAAGTGCCGTTAACGTGGATTAACAGGATTATATTTAGAAACTTTACGCTTTATATACATGAGTATGCATATATACATGAGCTATACGCGAGTACACACACACACACACACAAACACACACAAACACGCGCACACATACACAATGTGTGTGTATTTTACACTAATCATGATACTATTGATGATGATAATTGTGATGATTTAGCTACATTCAGCACGTCTTAATGATTATTATAGAAACAGAAATAGTATTGAAAACGAGGATAATAACAACAACAATAACATAAGGAACATTGATAATAATGATAAAATTGATGATGTTTACTGTTATTGTGATAATATAAAATCAATAATATTAATTTTACTGACATAATAACCGCAAGTGCTACAAATTATATATATATATATATATATATATATATATATATATATATATATATATATATATATATACAT
>NC_061820.1:35967377-35972377 GCF_019202785.1 Penaeus chinensis | reverse complement strand
TTTATTTTTTTTTTTTTATTTTTTTATAATATATAAAATTAAATATATTTATATATATATATATATGTATAATATATATATATTTTACATAAATATACATGTATATATAACCCAACAATAATATATATATATATTATAAATATATATATATACACATATATATACACACACACAATATATATATATATATATTAATTTTAATATATATATATATATTATCTAATATAATTTCCCCCCTCCCCCTCTCTCCGTGAATCAGAAATATCTGCGTCTGAGGAGCTGAAAAGGAATGTCACAGCCATTTCTTCGTGGTCGTGCAACAGTGGATGTGTTCGTGATTTTTTTTTCTTTTCTTTTTTACTTTTTTTTCCTTCTTGTCACGCTCTACGCTCGTTCGTCCTGTTGTAAATAACATGCAAAGCGACATCCACGTACGAGACAACCGTCCTTTGGGCCGAGGAAGGCAATCCCCGTAGATGCGTGTCTGCCACGTACATCATAAATTTCGCGAGACTAATAAGTTCTCCGGCATATCCTAGAACACACATGGAGCCCCAAAGGTTATCACAAGAGGAGGGGGGGGTCAAGGAAGGGGTGGGGTGAAGAAGAGGAGGTAGCAAGGGGTGGAGGGGTTAAGGTGAGGGGAGGGGGGAACTGACGTCATCAAGAACGCCCTCGCAGACCTGCCCACCTCCCTAATGATAGGCCCTGCGTCCTCGCCCTCTCATTGGCCACTGGAACACCGAGAGGCCGCCACGCGATTGGTTGGCTGCTTGCCCTTCCCTTCGCCTGAGTGCTCGTCTGCGATTGGCCAAGAGGAGTGGTGACGTCAGCACGCGGGAAGCGAAGGTAGGTAGGTAGGTCGGGCTCGGGCGACGGGCAGGACAACAGCCAGACGCGCTGTGGTTGGCCCAGGTGTTGGTTGTGTGTGCCAACGCCTCTTCCTTCCTCGCACGAGTTTACGTTCGTTCAATTCGCTGCTCTCTGACACCGCCCTTCCTCCTCTCTCTCTTTCTCTGCTCTTCGCCACTCACGTCACCTGTTTCGGCTTGGGTTTCCCGCGCGTCGCACTCACAGCTTCTTCGTCTCCGCTTCGAAGCTGCTTCAAGGCTCCTGTTCTTCCGTCTCGAAGCTCGTCTCAGAACAAACAGGTGAGTCAAGAAATCTCTGTTTTTTCCCAAACTTTCTTTTTCTATTCCTCTGTTTCTTTAAAACGTTGGGTGTCGTTGCTGTTCGAGTTACGCTCATCATGAGAAAAATAACTTCATTTCTTGCTTTTGATAGTCCGCGGGGGGCAACTATCTTTTCATTAGTTTCCATTAGTTTTCTCTTCATAATATTCAAATATCATGTTACCGAGAAATTTACGTACATGAAGTTGGCAAAGATTTTACGATGTAGGCACATGCAATATGTATGTATGTGTGTGTGGGGTTCTATAAATCCCTATGTTTTGGGGTTGTGTGTGTGTGTGTGTGTGTGTTGGTGTGTGTGGGTTGTAAAACACATATATATAAATACATACATACATTCATATATATAAATAAATATATATTATATATATATATATATGTAATAATATATATATAGTGCGTGTCTGTGTCTTTACTGTATATATTTCTGTGTTTAAACAATGTGTTTGACCGAAAAAAGAAACTTGAGGGGTAATGTAAATAGAGTAAAAAAATAAGAAAGAACATTTACTATTTACGTGTACAGGTGTGGTGGTTGTGTGTATTTGTCTTTGTGTGTGTTTGATTTTGTGTGGTGGGGAAAATATAAATACCGTTGAATTTAAATAATAAATATAATATATAACAATTTTGTGGGTGTGTTGATGATCGGCGTATGAAAAATTTTGATGTAAAATATATAATACAAATATCCCGTATAAATAAGTTGTGTGTGTGTGTTATGGGGTGTGAGTTGTGTTTGTTGTGTGTGTGGTATACTATATACGTTTATATATATATTATATATTATATATATAAATATAAATATATATATAAATACCCCAATATGGTGTTTAAAAACACTTTAAAAAAATAAATTATATAAATAAAAAATAATATAAATATTAATATCTTAAAAAAAAATGGATAATATGTAAATATGAAGAAAAACAATTTTGTAACAAAAAAAAAAAATAACATAAAAACAAAAAAAATATATAAAATATAAATAAAAAACAATGAATCTTTATATGAATAAAAGAAATACAAATACAAGGGATAATTATATATAAAAGTAATAATATAAGTATGTAAGCATGTATGAAAATAAATTTTAAAAACCACCCACCCCTATACCCTACATAAATACATACAATATATTTTAATAAATTAATATATATATATATTAAAAATACAAAAATTGAATATATATGCATATAAAAAATATATATGTATGTAGGGAGTATGTATAAATGTATATAAATAATTTTTAAATATATTTGTAAGTATGTATTATTGGTGTGGAAAAGAATAAATTTTAAAGTAAATAAATATATTAAATAAAATGAAATAATATAATTAAAAAATAAAAGTTTAAATACATAACACACACGCCCCCCACACACACACACACACCACACACACACACACAACCACACACACACACACACACACACACCCACACATACAACAACCACCAAAATATAAATAAAAATAAAATATATTATATATAAAATACAAATATATATATATATAATTATATATATATATGTATATACATATATGTGAGTGCATATATATATACATATATATTTAAAAATATAAAAATTAAATAAAATAAATATATAAGTATATATAGTTTAAGTGTTGGGGTGTTGTGGTTGGTTGTGAGTGGTGTGGTTTTTGTGCCGTTTCCTGTATTTTATTTATTAATATAAAATTATAAATTGTGAATAAGTTTATGTGTGTGTGAATATAATTTGGGTATAAAAAAGTATATATAAAAAATATAATATATAAATATATATATCAAATATAAAAAAAAAACATACGGTGGTATGTGTGTGTGTGCGTGTATGCAGAAATCCAAGTTTCAACATACATCCTAAAATCATACAAGTACTTCAAGAAATTTTACATATATAAATGTAAAAACGTAAAACTATTAAATTAAAATACTTGAAATACCTTAGGGTACCCTGGCGTTGCGTTAAGGGTGAGTGACTGTCCACGTGTTGTTAATGAGAAAGAAAAAAAAAAAAAGAATCTTTTCACGAGAAAGTAATGTTAAAATAGGGCGTCGCGTGCTCCAACAGTTAAACTTACTGACGCGAAGTTCTCTCTTTTTCTCTATCTCTGGGTCTTCCTCTTCTGCGTTCTCCTATTCTGTCCTTTTCTCTCCTTTTCCCCTCTTTTTCTCTCCTTGTTTTTTATCTCTTTCTTTTAGTTGTTCTTTCTTCTTTTTCTTTTTTTCTTTTTTTTCCCCATCTCATTCTTTCTCTTTTCTTCCCCCTCTCTCTCTTTCTTTTTTCCCCTCTCCCTTTCGTTTTATTTTCTTTCTTCCCTTCTCTTTTCCATTTCCTTTCGTACTCTTTTCCTTCCTTTCTTTCTTCACCCTTTCCATTTCTTTTTCTTCCAATTCTTTCCTTCATATTTCTTATGTTCTTCCTTCCTCCCTTTCTCTCTCCTTCCTTCCTTCTTCCTGCTTTCCCTATCCTTCGTCTTAAAATTCTTTCTTTCCTTTTTCCCTTTTTTTTTTTCATTTCGTTTCACCTTTTCTCCTCTTTTTTCCCTTTCCCCTTCATTTTCCCTCTCCCTTACCCTTTTTCCCTTTTTAAATTTTCTTCGTTTTTTTCCCTTTCCATTGTCTTTTTCACCTTCTCTTTTCCCCCTTATTCTAATCTTCTTTCTCCCCGTGTTCCTTTCCCACTCAATTTTTACATTAAATTTAATCTATTTTATTCATTTGCCCTGATTTAGTTTCCCCTCCCTCTCTCTCTGTCTCTTCTCTCTCTCTCTCTCTCTCTCTCTCTCTCTCTCTCATCTCTCTCTCTCCCTCTCTCTCTCTCTCTCTCTCTCTCTCCCCCTCTCTCTCTTTATCTCCTCCTTTCCTTCTCTCCTCTCTCTCTCTCTCTCTCTCTCTCTTCTCTCTCTCTCTCCCTCTCTCATCCTCTCTCTCCCTCAACTCTCTCACTCTCTCTTTACTCTTCTTATCTCTCTCTTCCCCTCTCTTCTCTCTCTCTCTCCTCTCTCTCTCTCTCTCCTTCCTCCCAAACTCACTCTCTCTCTCTCTCATCTTCCTCTTCCCTCATCTCTCTCTCTCTCTCTCCCTCTCTCTCACACACAACACACAACACCTCCCCCTTTTTTCCCTTTTTCTCTCATTTTCCCATCCCCCCTCCCCCCCCTTTTTTCTTTCTCTTTTTTTTTTCCCCCGTTAACCCCCCTTCCCCCTAATCCCCCCCTTTTTCACCATCGTCTAAGTCAAACCCCAGTGTCCCTTACCCCGGCAGTTTTCACCAAAATCTTTGCCAATATAGTTTTAGCTTTTTTTTTCCCTCTTTTTAATCTTTTTTTTCTGTTTTTCTCCTTTTAAGGCTTCTTTTTTTAAATGTTTTTTTTCTCTCTCTTTGTCTTTTTGTTTTTTCGTTTTATTGCCTTTTCTTAATTTCAATTATTTTTTAACTCTTATTTTCCATTTCTGAATTTTTTTTTTCTTATTATTAATTTTCCTTTTATTTTCTTTTTGCTTCCATCTTCTTCGATATCTTTTCCTACGCCTTCTCCTTTTTTCTCTCTCTTTTCTTTCACTGTCTTACTTTTGCATCTGTTTCCCCTTTTTCTTCTCCGTCTTCTTTGCCTTTACACCTTTTTTTTTTTTTTTTTTTTTTTTATCATAAATTTTACCTCTTCCTCTTCGAGTGGGAAGACTCAGGTGTTTCCCTTAACCTTTCTCATTTTTCCCTTTCCCTCCGTCACTAATACCCCCCCCCCCCCTTCGCCTCTCTGTTACTTTTCTTTGAGGATTTTGCTATTGGTATGTACTTT
>NC_061820.1:35934877-35937377 GCF_019202785.1 Penaeus chinensis | reverse complement strand
GGGGGGGAGAGAGAGAGAGAGATGGGGTTGAGAGAAAGAGAGAGAGACAGATGGAAAAAAAAGAGAGACACAAGAACACACACGTATACACACACATATAGACACACACACGCACATACAGATAAACCAAGCAAAAGAATTGCAGAAAGACCAAGAAAAATATTAAATAAAACTTCAAAGGAAATAAAAACAGAAATGGAATGGAGGAAATGAGATTTGTTGTTTTGTTTTTTGAAGTCCTAATAGCAAAGAGAAATTAAGACAAGAAAAATACATTAAAAAATATGATAAAAAGAAAAACAAATCACTCAATTAAAAAAAACACAAACAAATAAACAAACAAACAAATGCAATATATTTAGAAATCCAAAATACGAAGGAAATACGAAAAAAACAAGATAAAAGAAGGAAAATATTCTAAACAACAATAATCCCAACTCAGAGCCTCAGTAATTTAATTCATTTTCAATTTCACGTTTCGAACACGAATTTAAAAAAAAAAGTGAGAGAGAGAGAAAAAAAAAAAAAGTAAAAAGAAAATGAAAAAAACAACAACAAATTTGCGTGCGTAGAGTCGTGTCTCTCTCTCTTACTTCTTCTTTCAAAGATTTATCATGTCAGGCACCTTTTTGAGCATGACGTCATCGATCTTATCAAATGGCGAGTTATTTCATCCAAAAAAAAGGTATATAAAAATGAGAAAGAGAGACAGAAAGAAAGAGAGAGAGATCCTAAGCGATGGAGAGATAGAGTGGTACATATGACTGATGGAACAGGGAGTGGGGGGAGCTGCTGTGATGTGGTACAGAGGGGGGAAAGAGAGAAAAGGGGAGGGAGAAATAGGAAGAAAGAGAGGGAGAGAAGACTGAGAGAGGAGGTAGGAGTGAAGGAGGAGAGAGAGAGAGAGAGAGAGAGAGAGAGAGAGAGAGAGAGGGAGAATGGGAGGGAAGGATTAAGAGGAAGGAAAGAAAGAGAGACAGAGGGAGAGAGGGAGAGAGAAAGATGGAGGAGGGGGAGAGGGGAGGAGGAAGAGTGTCAGGGAAAGGAGGGCATGGGGAAGAAGAGGGAGAGGAAAAGAGAGAGAGAGAAAGAACAAACAAAAGATAGAAGAAGGGAAGAAGGGAGGGAGAGACAAGCAGACAAACTAATACAATGCATGAAAGAAAGAAGAAAAACCGAGAAGGGAAGAGGGGAAAAAAAAAAAAAAAGATGAAATAGAAACAGATAGACAGAAGACAGAAACGGAGAAATAGAACAGATATATATTCTTGAGATAAGAAACAAGAAACAGAGATATACAAATAGAAAGCAAGTGATAATTAATGCAAACAATTTCCTTATCCCCGGACACCCCCCCTACCCCCCCCCCCACAGCTCCACATTGGGTAAAATTCCCTTTCATACTCCACCAACACCTCTACACACTCGCATCCACATAAAAGTTAGCCGCAGAGGGAAGTGAGGCGAAGGAAGTTTATCCTCGGCGGTGAAGCAAACGACGAAGTAAACAGAAGCTTGAAGTAGACCGTGAAGCTGGTGAGCGAGGCAAGGAGACGTTAGATTAGGATTGGTGGTGGTTTGGTTTGCGAAGTTCTAGCTTCGCCCGGGCCTTCTAGATATGGCCCGGCCTGTGTCAGCTTTTTACGGCTATCTCATTGGGTTGTCTGACACTCGGTGCTTACCGTGGCGGCGGGATTGCCAGCAAGCGCTCCTGCCGCCATGGTGTAAGCATTTCGCATAGCCTCTTTACCAGCACGGCGGCTGTTGTGGGCGGTCCATGTCTCAGGAATTGTGTATGGTCACAATTTTCTAGGTAGTGGACTAGTGTAGGATTAGGATCAGGAATAGGAGGAGATCGTGGACGTGGTCAGATTCGCCAGGAGTTTGGAGAGTAGTTTAGCGGGCGGGAAGTTGTCGATTTTGCAAGGGGTGGTGGGAAGGAGGGAGGGAGGGAGGGAGAGGGAGGGAGAGGGAGGGAGGGGAAGGGAGGGAGGGAGGGAGGGGGAGGGAGAGAGGGGGAGGGAGGGAGAGGGAGAGAGAGGGAGGGGGAGGGAGAGGGAGAGGGAGAGGGAGAGGGAGGGTGGAGGGAGGGGAGAGGGAGGGAGAGGGAGGGAGGGAGGGAGGGAGAGGGAGGGAGGGAGAGGGATGGGGAGGGGGAGGGAGGGGGAGGGAGAGGGATGGGGAGGAGGGAGGGGGAGGGAGGAAAGGGAGAGGGGGAGAAGAAGGGAGAGAAGGAAGGAAGGGTCAGTGCGGGATGTAAGGATTGAGAAAACGGTATCAATGATTTTCAAATTGCTTGGAATAATAATTAATGTTCCAATCAGCAACTTCGAGCAACAGTAAATCCCGTCCACGAAGGGGTGCTTCTTCATGATCGATTCGAATTATCATATCGAATCGCCAATATACGAAATCTAACACACAATAGACAAACACCAGTGACATTTTCTCATTACCCTAAGCGAAAATAATATAAGGGTAACTAAACACAGGAAAATCA
>NC_061820.1:35922377-35924877 GCF_019202785.1 Penaeus chinensis | reverse complement strand
CATGCTTTCTATATTTTATGTTCATTTTATTTATTATATTTTCTCCATTCTTTCTCTTTCCTGTTCATTTTATTTTATTCTATCTATCTTTATTTTCCTCATTCTTTCTCTTTCCTTCCCTTATCTTCCCCTGGACTCACCGGGAGAGAAATGAAGGAGACAAATGGATAGATTTTTTTTTTTTAAGTGACAGCGAATGGAAGGAATGGGGCAAAGGGATGCATAAGGAGTAAGAAAAAGATGAAGAACAACGGTCATGAGATGGAGGGGAAAAAAATAGAATAACAGAGGGGATAGAAGAGATTGGGAAATAAATTGGGAATGAAATGTAGCAGATGAAACAGAATGAGTTAAGAACGAAAGAAAGGAAGAAAAAAAGATGATGAAAGGGGGGGGGGGTAGTCAAAGGCTGAATATCAAAAGTCGAAAAGTGGAGAGAAAGAGGTAGTAGGGAATGGAGTGAGAGAGAATGAGAATGAGAAAGGGAGACCAAAAGAGATACAGAAACAGAGAATGTAAGAGGGAGGAGAAGGAGGAGAGAGAGAGAGAGACAGAAAGACAGACAGACAGAGACAGACAACTGGAAAGAAAGAGAGAGACAGAGAGAGAAACATCCAGAGAGTGAGATAAAGAGAGAGACAAACAGACAGACAGAGACACACAGAGAGAAAAAAGAAAGACAGACAGACAGACAGACAACAAAAAAAGAGAAAAAAAAAAAACTTGAAAAAGGATAAAGAACAAAAAAAAAGGGTAAAATGGCAGTCACTCTCATGCCTTATTCACGTCCATGTAAAGCGCGTCTCGATCTGGAGTGTAAACCTTACCCTAACAAAGTTTACTGGATTTACAAATGCACTCTGAGTGTTTTTAGCCCGACTGTGCCCTTTTCTAACTCTCTCTCTCTCTCTCTCTCTCTCTCTCTCTCTCTATCTATCTATCTATCTATCTATCTATCTCTCTCTCTCTCTCTCTCTCTCTCTCTCTCTCTCTCTCTCTCTCTCTCTCTCTCTCTCTCTCTCTCTCTCTCTCTCTCTCTTTTTTTTTTTTTTTTTTTTTTTTTTTTTTTTACTCGTCTGCTTGATTTCCTTTCCTTTCCTTTTTTATTTATCTCTCTCTATCTCTCTCTCTCTCTCTCTCTCTCTCTCTCTCTCTCTCTCTATCTATCTATCTATCTATTTATCTATCTATCTATCTATCTCTCTTTCTCTCTCTCTCCCTCTCTCTCTCTCTCTCTCTCTCTCTCTCTCTCTCTCTCTCTCTCTCTCTCTCTCTCTCTCTCTCTCTCTCTCCCTCTTTCTCTCTCATCTCTCTCTCCTGGTTGTCTCTATAACGATAACAGTAACTATCACATAAAATGATTAATAAAGATAACAATAATATCATCATTGTTGAAATTAAACCTGTTTCGCCTTTAAGTTACGCAGATATCTTACGCCGAGAGTCACATTTCATATCAACGCGGACTTTAAATCCTCATCTTAAAGCAAGGAATCATATGCCTGGAAGGATATTCCATGTGACTCAGAACTTAAAATCATGTCATTTTGGCGTAAAATAGGGTGATAATCGACAATATAGATATTAAAGAATGGCGCATTATATTACGTATCTATGCAAATTATTATTTATTGTTATTATTGTTGCTCTTGAAAATATTGTTCTTATGATTATTATTATCATTATTATTGTTAGCGTTATCATTCCTCAGTTTATGAATATTTATTATTTACACGCCTATCCAATGGGGGGGGGGGGGGGGTAAGAAGGAAGGTAAGAGGGGAAAGAGAAAGGAAGGGATGAGAAGAAAGGGGTGGAGGGAGAAAGAGATGAGAAAAGGGAGATGGAAAAGGGGGGAAGGGGGGAACTCAAAGAGGAAAAGGGAGAAGAGGTTCAGAGAAAAAGGGGGAATGGAAGAGGAAGGGAAGAAGATAAAGGAACGAAAGAGGAAAGGGAGGTTCAGGAGGAAGACATAGGGAGTAGGAGGGAGTATATATAGGCCCCAAAGTGGACCGGAAGGAATGAATTTAAGGAAGAAGGGAGTGAGACAGGGTGGCGGAGCGGGAAATGGAAAGGGAGAGAGAAAGAGAAAGTGAAAAGGAGAGGGGAGAATTGAGGTAAAAGAGGCAGAGTTGTGATAAGAAATGATAAAAGCAATAATTATAGAAATGATGATGATAATGATATTAATAATCATTATTATTATTATTATTATTATTGTTGTTGTTGTTGTTGTTGTTGTTGTTGTTATTATTATTATTATTATTATTGTTGTTGTTGTTGTTGTTGTTGTTGTTGTTGTTGTTATTATTATTATTATTATTATTACCATTATTATTGTTATAATGATAATGATAATGATAATGATAATAATGATATTGATAATAATGATATTGATGGTGATGATAATAATGATAATGATAATAAGGATAATGATATATAATGATAATAATAATGATGATGATGGTGATAATATTAGTAATTATAATAATAAGAAGAA
>NC_061820.1:35885699-35888199 GCF_019202785.1 Penaeus chinensis | reverse complement strand
GACTCGAACCCAGGTCACTCCGGGTATGAAACGGGAGGGTCAGTGGGTCGTGTGGCATGATTGGTTTAGTACTGGCGCTCCGGTTTCATACCCGGAGTGACCTTGGTTCGAGACCTGGCCAGGGAGAGTTCTTATTTCTATTCATAATTATTGTCATTATCATTATTATCATTATTATCATTATTAATCATTATAATTGTTACTACTACTGTTATTATCATTATTATTATTATTATTATCATTATTATAATCATCAACATCATTATTGTCATTATTATAATTTTTATTATTGTTATTTTTATCATTATCTTTATTATCATTACTGTTATCCTCATCATTATCATTATTACGATCATTATTATTACTATAACTACTCTATGACTGTTATTATTACTATTACTACTCTATGGCTACTCATTATTATTATCATCATTATCATTATTACTATTATCATTAACATCATTATTACCATCATTATCATTGATGTTGTTGTTGTTATCATTATTACTATCATTACCCTTTTCATTATTATTATCATAACCTTAACTACTATCAACATCATTAGCTGATATAATTACTGTTTCATTCCTTTCTTCTTCCTCTTCTTCATTCTGTTTTCCCTTTGTGCCTTCATTGCACGCGCTTGCTCTCGACCTGCAGCTTGGCATGTCAACACTTCAGCAACATGGAATAGCAATCTAACTTTTTGATCCATGTTGCTCTCCCCATTGCATGGAGGAAAACGTTGGTTAAATCCCCCTAGTTCAGTTATCTTTTATCGGTTTTTCTTGTCGATATTTTCTCTCTATCTCTTTCTCTTCCTTTTTCTCTTCGGGTTTCTTTGGGCTTTTTTTTTTTTTTTTTTTTTTTTTTTTTTTTGGTTGGTGCCTGATTTACTTCCGTTTTTGGTAATTTTCTTTTTTTCGTTTCTCTGTTTACGTTCCTCTGTTCCCTCTCTTTCTCTTTCTCTCTCTCTCTCTCGTTTTCTCTCTCTCTGTCTCTCTCTCTCTATCTCTTTCTTTCTCTTTCTCTCTCTTTCTCTCTTTCTCTCTATCTATCTATCTCGCTCTCTCTCTCTCTTTCACTCTCTGTCTCTCTCCCTCTCCCACTCTCCCACTCTCTCTCTCTCTCTGTTAATCAATCAATCTATCTATCTATCTCCTATCATTTTTTCATGTATCCTCCCGCGTCCCCTGTACACCCACACCTTTTTCATCTCCCTTTCTTCCTGCTTCTCTCTCTCTCTCTCTCTCTCTCTCTCTCTCTCTCTCTCTCCCTCTCTCTCTCTCTCTCTCTCTCTCTCTCTCACACGTTTTCTCTCTCTGTTAATCTATCTATCTAACTATCTTTCCATTTTTTTTCATCTATCCTCCCTCCTTCCTGTACACCCGCACCATCAACACCCCCTCCCCCTCTCGCCCCCCCCCCCTGTACCCCTCTCTACCATGCGCTAAATCTAGCCTCACACCACACTGTATATTGATATCACACAGTCAGCCCTATAATTCAGAAATGATTACCCGATATAATATTAATAAGGTGGGCTGCTCTCGGTCCTTAGACACGAGCCCGAAATAAGTATGATAATGGGATACAGTATTTCGATGTGTCCATGTGATTGATAAGCCACATTTTTATAATTAATTTTAGTTGTCATGAGAAATGTTGAAGATTATATTATCAGTTGGTATTGATATTAAAATTAATTATCATTATTTTTATCGCTGATACTTTTACTGTTATTATAATTATCAATATTATTATTATCATTAACAACACCATCATCATCATTATTATAATTAGCATTAGCCTTATTATTTCTATCATCATTATTATTATTATTATCATCATTATCATTATCATCCTCATCATTATTATTATCATCATCATCATCATCATTAGTATTATTATCATTATTATTATTATTATCATTATTAATATTATTACTATTATTATTACTGTTATAGTAGTAGTGGTAGTATCATTATTATTAGTAGTATTATCAGCATCATCATCATTATTATCATTATTGTGATTATCATTAGCGTTATTATCATTATTGTGATTATCATTAGCATTATTATCATTATTATCATTGTCGTTATGCTTATTGGTGCTACTAACAATACTATCATTATTACGTCTGTTATTATTGTTGATAATGTTATATATGCCGATGTTTTCATCATCATCATTATCATTATTATTATTATTATTATTATTATTATTATTATTATTATCATTATCATCATCATCATTATTTTTATCATTATTGCCGTTCTTATTAGTCTTACGATATTATTTGTAGTAGTGGTAATAGCAGTAGTAGTAGTAGTAGCAGTAGTAATAGTAGTAATAGTATTACCATTACTATTAAACATAATATAAAGTTTAAGATAAAGGCTTACATCAAGACAAAATAGGCCTATGGTTATGAAGGAATACAGTTGCTAATACAAATCAACTAAAATTCCCTGATTATATTAATAAAGTGGCCGTC
>NC_061820.1:35855699-35858199 GCF_019202785.1 Penaeus chinensis | reverse complement strand
TTCTTATCTTCTCGGATTTCTCAGCGTTTGTCACTATTGCTATGATTTGTTTTCCTTTTTTTTTTTTTCTTCCTTTTTTTGTGCAAGAGAATGTACTCTTGTCACGAAGATGTGTGGCGGGTGTGTGTACGTGCCTCAGTTCTTGTCATTTATTTTCATATTGTTTCTTATATGATTATTCTATCTTTATTTGTTCTCTCTCTGTTTCTCATTCCCTCTCTTGTGATCTTTCTCTTTCTCTATCTCTCTCTCTCTCTCTCTCTCTCTCTCTCTCTCTCTCTCTCTCTCTCTCTCTCTCTCTCTCTCTCTCTCTCTCTCTCTCTCTCTCTCTCTCTCTTTCACTCTCTCTCTTTCTCTCTCTCGCTCTTTTTATCTGTTTATCTCGCTCTCCACTCCATTCTCTTTATTCTTCGTCAATCCGTCTCTCTTCTCCCCTTTTTTGTTCTCAAACACTTTGATTATCAGTCATTGTCTTCTTCCCGGAAGTAAAACACATGACCTTCTAAGCCCCCTTCCCCCTCTCCCCTCCCCCTTCCCCCCAACTATTCCTTCCTTCTCCCCTTACTCTCCTCCCCTACCCCTCCCCCCTCCTAAACCCCTTCCTCCGCCCCCTTCCTCTCCCCTCTCCCTCCCCTCTCCCCATTACTCCACAAAAAAAAGCTTCATGATCCCTCTACCCCCCTCCCCATCTCCCCCTCCCTATCTCCCCCTCCCCACCTCCCCCCAACCCCATTACTTCCTCCTTTCCCTTAAGTCAGTTTGATTATGGTCATGAGTGTGATTCATGACAGTGTCTACTCCCCCCTCACACCTTGTCATGACGTGTATTATGTGACGTTCCTGTGTTACATGTGCATGACCTTGTTTTATATTATATAAACATGACCTGTTTCCTTTCTCTTACAGGTGACCTGTTAACCTGTCGTTCTACACACAATCTGTTTCTCTTCACCTACAGGACATTCGTTATGTCTCTTTTCCACACGACTTGTCTTCTTATAGCCTACGCTCGTCATGATCCGCTTCACCTACCTATGACCTGTCTCCTCAGTCACCTAAGCGCCACCTGTCTCCCTGTTAGATACACACGACCTGTTCCGAGTCCCCTAAGATAAAATTATATGATATTCCCACCTGCCTCCTAAGCCTGATCGGTTCCCCTCTCACCTAAGTTCAACCTGCTCCCCCCCACTGGTCACCTACACACGCCCTGTTCTCTGTCACCTACGTACGACCAGTCCCCTTGCCACCTGCGCCCTTGTCACCTACACACGACCTGTTCTATGTCACCTACGCACGACCTTCCCCCTGCCTCGTGTTCCCCTGTCGCCTCACACGACCTCTCCCCCCCCTCCTGCCTCCTGTCCCCCTGTGACCTACACACGACCTGTTCTCTGTCACCTAGACACGACTTCCCCCCTACCACCTATTCCCCTGTCGTCTACAAATGACCGCACCCTGTCACTCAGGTTCCTGCCTATTCCGACCCTCCCATATCTCTGATTGCCGACAGCGTGTATATCCATTGTTTATTAGACTTCCACGACACCCATATATACGAACATATAACATCTATCATTAGGTATGAGTTAACATTCGTACTCACTAACAATAATGCGGTAACTCCAAGAACGACAGTGGAATGTAACGTTAATTGCTCTTGATTATGATTGTAGTGCTGCTGAGAGATAGTAATTAATTCGAGAATCATTTATGCTTGCGGCTCTAATGACAATCTCTGTTATTTAATCTATTTGATGAAGTCGTTCAATATTGGCTCGTTAAGATTACACTGGAATTGATATTAATAAATAAATATATATATATATATGTGTGTGTGTGTGTGTGTGTGTGTGTGTGTGTGTGTGTGTGTGTGTGTGTGTGTGTGTGTGTGTACCTTTGTCAATATTTAATAACTGCCCTGTCATCTCCGATTACTATCATCATCAATTTAATCACTAATATAATTTACGTATATATACAAGTAAGAGATTAAAGTGAAGAGATTTGAGGGATGATACATATTGGTGATTAAGTTGTTGTGATGTTATTGATTATTGTTACTATTATGATAATTTTATGATTAATGGTACTTAATTACATCGTCTCCTAAGGTATTGGTTAAACATGTATAAATATGTGCGTAAATTGACAGATAATAGGGATATATAAGTAGATAGGTAGATAGGTGGACAGAGAGAGAGAGAGAGAGAGAGAGAGAGAGAGAGAGAGAGAGGAGAGAGAGAGAGAGAGAGAGAGAGAGAGAGAGAGAGAGAGAGAGAGAGAGAGAGAGAGAGAGAGAGAGAGAAGAGAGAGAGAGAGAGAGAAGAGAGAGAGAGAGAGAGAGAGAGAGAGAGAGAGAGAGAGAGAGAGAGAGAGAGAGAGAGAGAGAGAGAGACGGAGAGAGAGAGACAGAAATAGATAGAGAAATAGATAGATAGATAGATAGATATGTTAAAACAGGTGGAGAGACAAGGAAGATATACAGATATATAGATAT
>NC_061820.1:35833199-35835699 GCF_019202785.1 Penaeus chinensis | reverse complement strand
CGAAGAAATGGAACTGGACGAACACGCAAGAGAAGAAGATGGAAGAAGAGGAGAAGCAAAATACCGAAAGGGAGAACAGAAAAGGAAGAAGAAGGCACAACAGGCGGGAAATTTGAATAAGACACGGGTTTCTGTTCAAAGCTTTTTCCTCGTAATCCATTTCGTAAACAAAGACTCAAATTTGCCTTTTTTGTCACTCATACAGCCTATGTGCTTCATTTGCATACAATACTAGGCGCATAAATTCACAAAAAACACGCACATTCATATACTTACGTATATGCACATATGTGCATATAAATATAAAGTCTGTTAATGTTTTGTTTTGTTTTGTTTTTTTGCTTTATCATTGTTTTATTCATTTGCTTTTTTTTTATCTTATAATCATCGTGAGATTTCTTTCTGCTGATACATAAATAACTGGTTAATATATTTATTAATTACTGAAATTATAAATCGATGTGTGTACATTAGACCACTAGCCTAAGCTCTAAGTCAGATTTAGAACCAACCAGGGGCAAGAATGGAGGGAAAAGGAATGAAAAGGCCTAAAATCGTGTACTCGCGTGGTTTTGAAGACGTGGTCGAATCGTGGAAACGCTGCTCGAGCGGATTTCGGATGTCCGTGTTGCGAGCCAAAAGGACGCAACGACCACCCTGCCATCAGTTTGTGAGAGGGCTTGCAGAAATCGTGCTTATGTATACGCCATAGGCCTGCGGACCAGGATGTTCGTCAGAGCAGGCATTAAGTCGCCCCAGGATGTTGTGGAAGGGCGTCGCAGATCCAGTCAAACTCCAGAAGCTCGTCAGCGTAGGTATCAGCCGCCCTAAGATGCCGAAGAGGACGCCCGTAGATCTAGGCGGAGATTACGAGGACGTCTGGACTCAGCCGAGAAGAACGTGGACGTTGAGGACGAATAACTCCAAAGACCAGGAAGAAGAGGACGACAAGGACGAGCAGCCACGAAGATACCAAGGACAGCGCACGTGAGAACAAGATGACCGGCCAATCAGGGCCAGCCAAAGTTGGGTCACCCTTTGAGGCCAATCTAATGAGCCTCGAGGGCGAGCGGTTGTAGGTAGCCGAGAAATATAGCATGTCTGTAAGCCATTAGACTAATAGACCACGTGGCTCTAAGTCAGATTTAGAACCATCACACCAGCGAGGACGTAGATGACGATTATATCTGACCTCGTCTGACCTCTCAGTTCGCTCCCAGCAGACGCCGCGACCAGGATAGCACCAGCCTCCCCCCCCCCCCCCCCGAGCCTTTTACAGTGTGTTTGTGTATGTGTGTGTGTATGTGTCTGTATGTCTACATGTCTGTGTGTCATGCGAGTGTCTATCTATCTGTCTGCCTGTCTGTGTTTCTTCGTGAGTGTGTCTATTTGTGTATCCAGGTATGTCTGTTTGTGAATGTACACATGTATGTATGTATGTTTGTACGCATGCATGTGTGTAAGTATGTACGTATGTATGTGTGTATATATGTTTATACACATTATCCATGGAGATGAATTCGCAGCTTGAAAACGAACCTTGATTCCATCTTCTTGGCTGAAAGAGCAAGAGTTTCCACTTCCCTGACTACATAAATCCTTGTCTCTATTTCCGCCTCTCAAACACGGGGAAGAAACCAAGATTGATTTTTTTTTTTTTCTCTCTCTTTCTCTTCTCTTTCACGTTTATTCGACAAGGAACTGTAATGAATTTGGAGTTTACATTCACTGTGTAAATATGGGATTGTCCTTTTTGCCTAACATACACACACGTAGACACACACATAGATACACACATAAACAAATACACATTTCTATACTGATAGACAGATATACATACATATATATATATATATATATATATATATATACATACATACAAACACACACACACACACACACACACACATACACACACACACACACACACACGCATATATATATATGTGTGTGTGTGTGTGTGTGTGTGTGTGTGTGTGTGTGTGTGTGTGTGTGTCTGTGTACATATATATATATATATATATATATATATATATATATATATATATAAATGTATGCGTTTGCACATAGTGAGAGAGAGAGAGGTGTGCAGATAGATGGTTGAACAAATATATAGAAAAATAAACATATATAAGAACAGACAAACCAAACAGACAAAACGATAGACAGAGAAACACCTCTCCCTCACATAAACACATAGACAGGCAAATATTCCCTCTTCCACCCACCCCCCACTCCACCCCACCCCACCCTACCCCACCCCACCCCACCCTACCCTACCCTACCCCACCCCACCCCACCCTACCCTACCCTACCCCACCCTTTTTTTTCCCCCGCAATTCTTAGCCGGAAAATGTGATGCAAATTGCTCGTCCACCGCTGAGCGAATCTCCGTCTCCGCGAAGTCTCCCGGGCGCGACTTTCGAGACAGATCGCCGAGAAATACTTCGAATTGAAGGTCGGGTGGGGGTGCAGGGGGAGGAGGAGGAGGAGGGGGTTG
>NC_061820.1:35825699-35830699 GCF_019202785.1 Penaeus chinensis | reverse complement strand
TCCCCGCGCCTTGTCAATTGCAGCTTCCGACTTCTCCTCTCCTCCATACCCCCCGCCCCCCCCCCCTTCATCTTCCCCTTTGCCTACGGAGCATCCCCTTCTCTTCCTTCCCTCTCCTCCCTTCCTCCTCCTTCCTCCTCCTTCCTCCTCCTTCCTTCCTTCTTTCTATTCTAGCTTGTTTTTCCTTTCTTTTCTTTTCTTTTCTTTTCTTCCTTCTACTCTTATTTTTTATTTGGTTTGCTTCCTTCTTCTCTTCTTCTTTTCCTTTTCTTCGTCTTTTTTTTTCTTATATTTCTTTTTTTTTTTTTGTTTGTTTGTTTGTTTGTGTTTATTCTCTTCCATTTGCTCCAACAATTTCTTTCCCCTTTCTACCTCTATCATCATATTTTCTTCTCCCCTTCTTTACTAGCTGTCTTTTTATTCCTTTTTCTAACTATTCCTCCTCTTCATTTCTTTTATTTTACTTGCTATTCCTAATCATCATCAACCTTCCTCTTTTTCCTCCTCCCCCTCCCCCTCCTCCTCCTCCTCCTCCTCCTCTTCTTCCGCCTCCGCCTCCATCTCATCATAATCATCATTATCATCCTCTTCCTCTTCAGCCTTATCTTCTTCCTTCTCCTCCCCATCCTCATTCTCATCCTTTTTCCCCATTCTACCACTTTTTCCCTTTTCTTTCTTTTTTATCATCCTACATCATTATCACCGTCTCCCTCTTCCTTTTCATCCTCCCCTCTCATCTCTTTTAATCTCTCCTTTCTTCATATCTACTTTACTTTACCATCTTCATTATCTTCCTCAAGTTTTCCTTTCTCCTTTTCTTTAACGGTTTCTTAATCTTCACCTTTGTCTCTTCCCTGAATTCGCTTATTATTCGTCTTTCCCATTTTCTTCCTCCTAATACCGTCAAACAAAGACATTAAGGGGGGAACTATAACATAATTTTGTCACAATAGAGATGCAAACATTCCCTGTTTGTGTGAGAGAGAGGAACCTTGGGTTGAATTAGTGAGGGGGAGGAGGGTGTGTAGGGGAGGGGGGGAGGATATCATGGGGGTGAGGATATCATGGGGGTGAGGATATCATGGGGGTGAGGATATCATGGGGGTGAGGATATCATGGGGGTGAGGATATCATGGGGGTGAGGATATCATGGGGGTGAGGATATCATGGGGGTGAGGATATCATGGGGGTGAGGATATCATGGGGGTGAGGATATCATGGGGGTGAGGATATCATGGGGGTGAGGATATCATGGGGGTGAGGATATCATGGGGGTGAGGATATCATGGGGGTGAGGATATCATGGGGGGAGGATATCATGGGGGGGAGGATATCATGGGGGGGAGGATATCATGGGGGGAGGATATCATGGGGGGAGGATATCATGGGGGTGAGGATATCATGGGGGGGAGGATATCATGGGGGGAGGATATCATGGGGGGAGGATATCATGGGGGTGAGGATATCATGGGGGGAGGATATCATGGGGGGGAGGATATCATGGGGGGGAGGATATCATGGGGGTGAGGATATCATGGGGGGAGGATATCATGGGGGGGAGGATATCATGGGGGTGAGGATATCATGGGGGGGAGGATATCATGGGGGGGAGGATATCATGGGGGGAGGATATCATGGGGGTGAGGATATCATGGGGGGAGGATATCATGGGGGTGAGGATATCATGGGGGGGAGGATATCATGGGGGTGAGGATATCATGGGGGGAGGATATCATGGGGGTGAGGATATCATGGGGGGAGGATATCATGGGGGGGAGGATATCATGGGGGGAGGATATCATGGGGGTGAGGATATCATGGGGGGAGGATATCATGGGGGGGAGGATATCATGGGGGTGAGGATATCATGGGGGTGAGGATATCATGGGGGTGAGGATATCATGGGGGTGAGGATATCATGGGGGTGAGGATATCATGGGGGGGAGGATATCATGGGGGGGAGGATATCATGGGGGGGAGGATATCATGGGGGTGAGGATATCATGGGGGTGAGGATATCATGGGGGGAGGATATCATGGGGGGGAGGATATCATGGGGGGGAGGATATCATGGGGGGGAGGATATCATGGGGGGGAGGATATCATGGGGGGGAGGATATCATGGGGGTGAGGATATCATGGGGGTGAGGATATCATGGGGGGGAGGATATCATGGGGGGGAGGATATCATGGGGGTGAGGATATCATGGGGGTGAGGATATCATGGGGGGGAGGATATCATGGGGGGGAGGATATCATGGGGGAGGATATCATGGGGGGGAGGATATCATGGGGGGGAGGATATCATGGGGGTGAGGATATCATGGGGGGGAGGATATCATGGGGGTGAGGATATCATGGGGGGGAGGATATCATGGGGGGGGTGAGGGGAGGAAATTATGGGGAGGGAAAGGGAATTCTTGGGGAGGAAAGGGAGGGAAAGGGGATTATGGGGAGGAGAGTGAGGGGGGGGTTATGGGGAAGAGGGGAGGGAAGAGACGAACAGGTGAGAGGGATGGGGAGGAGAGGAGAGTGATAGGGAGGAGTGGGGAAGAGTGGGGAAGGATAGGGAAGAGTGGGGAGGGATGGGGAAGAGTGGGGAGGGATGGGGAGGAGAGGACTGGAGAAGGAATTACAGAAGGAGGAGAGGGGGAGGGAGAAAGAGGGAGATAAGGAAGAGGTGGGGGAGGAATTGAACCAGAAGAGGGATACGTGGAAGAGAAGAAGGAGAGAAGAAGGAGAAGAAGAGAGAAGAACGAGAAGTGGAGAGAAGGAAGAAAGGAGAAGTGAGAGAAAGAAAAGAAATAGAAAAGATGGAGCAGAGAAGGAAGACAAGAAGAGAAAAAAAAAGAGAAGGAAAGTAAATAAAAAACAGAAGAGCAAGAGAAAGAAAAAAGAAGAAAATAAATAGTGAAGAGAACAAACGAATATGATAATGAAAGAAAATGGTAGAAGATAAAGAAGAAGGAGAAGAAAAAAAAGAGAAAAAAAAAGGGGGGGGGGAGAAAATGAACCAGATTAGGGAGATGAGAGAGAGAGAGATGCTGCAGCTTCCGAGACATTACGCCAATCACATTAGGCCATCGTTAACCTCCATAAGCATCAGATATGTCTACTCACCCTCCCCCCTCTCCTCCCCTCCCCTCCTCTCCCCTCCCCTCCCTTCCCCTCCTCTCCTTCCCTCCCCTCCCCTCCCCTCCTCTTCCCTCCCCTCCCCTCCCCTCCCCCCCTCTCCTTCCCTCCCCTCCCCTCCCCTCCCTTCCCCACTCTCCCTGACACATACACACACACACACACACACACACACACACACACACACACACACACACACACACACACACACACACACACACACACACACACACACACACATACACACACACACACACACACACACACACACACACACACACACACACACACATACACACACACACACACACACACACACACACACACACACACACACACACACACACACACACACACACACACACACACACACACACACACACACACACACACACACACACACACACACACACACACACACACACACACACACACACACACACACACACACACACACACACACACACACACACACACACACACACACACACACACACACACACACACACACACACACACACACACACACACACACACATACACACACACACACACACACACACACACACACACACACACACACACACACACACACACACACACACACACACACACACACACACACACACACACACACACACACACACACACACACACACACACACACACACACACACACACACACACACACACATACACACACACACACACACACACACACACACACACACACACACACACACACACACACACACACACACACACACACACACACACACACACACACACACACACACACACACACACACACACACACACACACACACACACACATACACACACACACACACACACACACACACACACACACACACACACACACACACACACACACACACACACACACACACACACACACACACACACACACACACACACACACACACACACACACACACACACACACACACACACACACACACACACACACACACACACACACACACACACACACACACACACACACACACACACACACACACACACACACACACACACACACACACACACACACACACACACACACACACACACACACACACACACACACACACACACACACACACACACACACACACACACACACACACACACACACACACACACACACACACACACACACACACACACACACACACACACACACACACACACACACACACACACACACACACACACACACACACACACACACACACACACACACACACACACACACACACACACACACACACACACACACACACACACACACACACACACACACACACACACACACACACACACACACACACACACACACACACACACACACACACACACACACACACACACACACACACACACACACACACACACACACACACACACACACACACACACACACACACACACACACACACACACACACACACACACACACACACACACACACACACACACACACACACACACACACACACACACACACACACACACACACACACACACACACACACACACACACACACACACACACACACACACACACACACACACACACACACACACACACACACACACACACACACACACACACACACACACACACACACACACACACACACACACACACACACACACACACACACACACACACACACACACACACACACACACACACACACACACACACACACACACACACACACACACACACACACACACACACACACACACACACACACACACACACACACACACACACACACACACACACACACACACACACACACACACACACACACACACACACACACACACACACA
>NC_061820.1:35815699-35820699 GCF_019202785.1 Penaeus chinensis | reverse complement strand
GGTGAGACTAGACGTGGCTGTGGTCTTGTGAAGCCGCATTGGGGTTGAATATTTTTCTTTGATAAGTATTTCAATTATTTTGATTTTTTTTTTTTTTTTTTTTATCTTGCGGACATGTGTCACAGGTCTGTCAAATTTCTGAAAAGGGAAAAAAAAAACTTTGTTATGGAACGGATGTAAATAAGTCTATACCTTTATACTAGCGTGAATATAATCACTTCTGTATGTATGCAAATAAGTCCACACGCTCGAATACCCATAAACACTATTACACATACATGCCCAAGCACCGATACATAAATACATCTATTTACGAAAATACATTTGTAGGATACAATAATAAACATTAGCATTGCAGCTTCAACTCAACAGATATTAGTCTCCAATACAACTATATATAAATAAATAGAAAAATCCCTTGGAATTCACCCACTAATCTTATCCTTTCTCGTTTCATTCAATGGACACCTCACCCTATATATTCCCACTCATTCTACACAACATATAAAGCCTTAGACCCACCGTAGAATCGAAATTTCCGGCTCGTAGTAGAAGAAGGAAGTTAAGTGGCCAACACACCTCTGTCTACAATAACACGGGTTCGTAAATGTGATTACGAGCGTCCAAAACAATTACCGGGAGCGTTTGTTGTCACAGGGAATTACCATTAAGTAATCGTGAGCCTTGGAATTAGTGTGTTTGTGTATGTATACGTGTGTGCTTGTGTTTTTTTTTTTTCGTGTGTGTGTGTGTGTGTATGTGTGTGCGTGTGCTTGTGTTTTTTTTTTCGTGTGTGTGTGCGTGTGTGTGTGTGTGTGTGTGTGTGTGCGTGCGTGTGTGTGTGTGTGCGTGTGTGTATGTAAGGAGGGGGATAGGGAAGTAGAAGGAAGAAGAGGAAGAGAAGGAGAAGAATGAGTAAGAAGAAGGGGAAGAGAAGATGAAGGATGTCCGTGTTTTTTTTTTTGTGTGTATTTGCGTGTGTGTTTGTTTGTGTTTTTTTCTGTGTGTTTTTTTCTTTTTTTTGTGTGTGTGTACGTGTGTGTGGGTATGAGAGAGTATGTGCGTTTATATTTGAGAGAGAATGGGTTTGTGTGAGAAAGAGAGACAGACAGACAGACACACAGACAGACAGACATACAGACAAAAACAGAGAACCCCAAATAACAAAGACACACAGACGCAAAAGACAGAAAGAAACAGTGCATACCTACCCGAATACAAGTCCCCCACCTGTGCACATATCTCACAGGAACACAAGATACGAACTCCTTCACACACACACACACACACAAACACACACACACATACACACACACACACACACACACACACACACACACACACACACACACACACACACACGCACACACACACACACACGCACGCACACAATCCTCGCACACGTCGATCATTACCAAAGGGCTCGTAACATTACTTCGAGGGCCTATCACAGCGTTAAGCAGAAACTCTCTTAGTCTGGTCAGTTGTTCAGGGAAACTCCATAAACACCAGAACAGCGTGATAACCCGACTGAGGGAGGTAAGGAGGAGGATGAGAAGGAGGAGGAAGATGAGGAGGAGGAAGAGAAGGAGGAGGATGAGAAGGAGGAGGAAGAGGAGGAGGAGGGAGAGAAGGAGGAGGAAGAAAAGGAGAAGGAAGAGAAGGAGGAGGAAGAAAAGGAGGAAAATAAGGAGGAGGATGAAGGGAGAGGAGGGAGATAAGGAAGTAGAAGGAAGAAGAGGAAGAGAAGAAGGAGAAGAAGGAGAAGAAGGAGGAGAATGAGCAAGGAGAAGGAGAGGAGAGGATGAAGGAGGAGAAAGAGGAGAAGGAGAACAAGTGCGGAGCAGAAAGAAGAGAAGATGGAGGAGGAGGAAAAAGAAAGGGGGAGTAGGAAGAGGAGGGAAAAAAAGAAAAAGGGGTGGAGGAGGAGAAGGAGAAGTAAAGGGAAGAGGAGGAAGAAGAGGAAAAGGAAGAAAAAGAGGAGGAGGAGGGGGGAAAGAAATGGAGGAAGAGGAGGGAAAGAAGAAAAAGAGCAGGAGGAGAAAGAAAAGGAGAAGGAGGAAGATGAGGAAAAAGAAGAAGAAAGAAAGGGAGGAGGGGGAAGAGGAGGGAAAAGAAGAAAAAGAAGAAAAAGAGGAGGAGGAGAAAGAAAGGGAGGAGGAGGAAGATGAGGAAAAAGAAGAAGAAAGAAAGGGAGGAGGGGGAAGAGGAGGGAAAAGAAGAAAAAGAAGAAAAAGAGGATGAGGAGAAAGAAAGGGAGGAGGAGGAAGAGGAGAAAAAGGAAGAAAAAGAGGAGGAGGAGGATGAGGAGGAGGGACAAAACGACAAACGAGAATGGTAGATTTGCTTTCCCTCTTCCCGCAGGCTGTCGAGGTCCTCGGTAATCGCATTCATTATTTATCTATTATCTATCACTCTTTCTGCTTTGTTGTTAATATCTTTGCCATTGCTGTTATTGCAATTGCTATTAATGACCCCCATCCTCTTTTATAACTATTTATGTCATATCTGTTCTTACCAATGCAATTGTCACTATTGTTGATTCTGTTGGTACGGTACCTTTCCCTCCTTTGCAAACAACAAAGGAAACGTGGTGTTTACGAAGAACTCTACTGTATCTGTTCCTCTTAAACATACCATTTGTATGTCGTGGAACGTTGATAAAGGTACCAACCTGAATACAATAGCTGTAACTTCAAGTAATGCTCTGCAATGTACTCATAGCATTTCAGTATTTTGTTTCCTTTTTTAAAATGAATTGCGTTCGTATTTCATGCGTGTTTGTATTTTGTCTTTTGTCTGATATTAGGAATAATAAATAAATAAATCATTTAATTTTTGTATCAGTCAGTACGCATTTTATGAGCTATACCTCTACGAAAAAATCACGTACCTGTTACCTTGTCTTCTTCCAAATTGTATAGAATAAGTAGGGTACAGCATTGTTATGTCTTTATATATACTCTGATTTGCCAATACTTCACGATGGATGATGATTTCTTCCTTGCTCATAACACTGTTTTGCATCTAATGTCGATTTGTTTAGTCAGTTATGTGCTTCGAATAATTTGTGCATAGAGACTATTTTGCTTTGCGTTGGTAAAATAATTCTTTCTGTTTCCTTTGTTGGTGCCTGGTCTTTGTTTGTGTTTGTCTGTCTGTCTGTCTGCTGTCTTTCTCTCTGTCAGTCTGCATCTTTCTCTCTCTATATCTATCTATCTATCTATCTATCTATCTATCTATCTACCCATCTATCTATCTCTATCTCTATCTCTCTCTATCTCTATCTCTATCTCTCTCTATCTCTACCTATCTATCTATCTATTTATCTATCTATCTATCTATCTATTTATCTATCTATCTATCTATCTATCTATCTATCTATTTATCTATTATCTCTCTCTCTCTCTCTCTCTCTCTCTCTCTCTCTCTCTCTCTCTCTCTCTCTCTCTCTCTCTCTCTCTCTCTCTCTCTCTCTCTCTCTCTCTATCTATCTATCTATATATCTATCTCTCTATCTATTATCTCTCTTTCTCTCTATATATATCTATCTATCTATCTATCTATCTATCTATCTATCTATCTATCTATCTATCTATCTTTCTGTCTCTCCCTCTCTCTCTCTCTCTCTCTCTCTCTCTCTCTCTCTCTCTCTCTCTCTCTCTCTCTCTCTCTCTCTCTCTCTCTCTCTCTCTTTCTCTTTCACTTTCTCTTTCTCTCACTCACTAACTCACTCACTCACTCAATCTTCTTTGTGTGTGTGTGTGTGTGTATGTGTGTGTGTGTGTGTGTGTGTGTATGTATGTTACTCTTTCTCTCTTTTCTTTTGTATATGTCTTTCTATCGGTCTAACTATCTACCTCTGTCTGTCTGTTTATTGTACGAATGAAGTAAACCTTTCGCTTCTTTCATATATATAAAAAAAAAAAGTATCTCCCATGTATTGTTTTATTGTGACATTGTCTGTGTGTGTCAGTTATCTTTCATTTTTTCAAACATTTTTTTTTCCACTTTCCAGCAATGTTAGTTCTTCTGTAAAGTTTTAATTTGTCTTTTCATTTCTAAACTTGGGGACGCTTTTACTAACAAGGCAACTTTGATCCTTTTATTTCCATTATTGTTACTTATGGTTTTAGCGTTTTCTTTATTAATTATTTCTTTGTATATATAGCTAAAAAGAAAGAAAAGAAAAAAATATAAATCACATCGAAATAGAAATAAGAATATTCTATATTTTTTCCCCTGGTCTGTAAAAGAGGATAAATATATCATAAAAAAAAAGGTTTAGATTATTACACCATAGTTTGATTAATCACAATGAAAAATAAAAAAAAGTCTTTTGTGTGTTAATTTCAGTGGCTTAATTTTAATAAACGAAGTTTATTTTTCTAAATGCATTTTTCTCAAAATGTATATTGTTTTTTGTACGCTGTCCTAGATATATATATACATATACGTACACACATAATGTAAATTTACATGTACGAATGCATACCTCAATCAAACAATCTATCAAACTATCTATCAATTTTCTTTCCCCTTCCTTTCCATCCAACCTCCCCCCCTCCCCCCCCCTCCCTTTCCCTCGCCACACACCTGCGGGCCGCACATACACGGTAAGCCATGCATTACTATATTCCATTATAGGAGGCACTCGCAACATCCCGCCCACGACCAAGCATGCAATAACGAATACTGTATGTGATACAGATTCATTCAGGAAGACAGTTATTTGACAAGGAACCAATGGATTGATATTATTGATAACGAAGGAAGCTATGCCACGTATGCAAGGGAGGTTCATGGAACAAGTTTATCGTGTCTGGTTATGTTGTAAGTTTAAAAGGCTGCTAGACAAGAATGTGCCGTGTGTGGGTGTCCTCGAGTGGAGTAAGGATAAAAAATATTATCGTTATTTTCATCATTATTGTTTTATCATCATCATTATCATTATATATATACATATTTATACATATATACATATATATGTATATATATAT
>NC_061820.1:35808199-35810699 GCF_019202785.1 Penaeus chinensis | reverse complement strand
AGACACATACACCCACACGTACACAGCATAGAGAGAAAATCCTAAACAATTCGCCTCCTTATCCAGCCTGCTTTAACCTCAGTCTAGCCTCCTAATTCACTAAATATCACTCACACTGTTGACTATTTTCTCTTGGCTTAATGAACAGCACAGTCATCCAGAATGTACTAAATTATTCATGATGTGGACTGGATTTTTTTTTTTTTTTCCTAGAGTCAAAGTTGGGAAATTATCCAAATCCTTGCTGTGTAGAATGCATACATAAACGCGTATACACACATGCATACCTACATACATACATGCATACATACATACATATATACATACATACATACATTGATATAAGCATCTTCTAAATCATTTACATTTTTTTTTTTTTTTTTGTATATACTCTTGATTGTTAATTAATGTTGCTAAATTATAAGAAAAGTTTGTCCTATTCTGTTACTCCATAGCCCTTTACGTTGAAATAGATTTTAAATATGTCATTATATATCATCTCATAACCTCCATTTTACTGTTCTTTCTTATGGTGATTACACTGTATGAAATGAATACTATTAAGCTCTCTTTAATTTCTAAACATTTTTTTCTTTTTTTCGGAGAGGGAGATAACATATTTCACATTCCTTAAGATTTTGGGATTCAACCTCTGAGTTTTTACAGTTTCTTGGCACTAACTAAATCTTATCTTTATATTTGGTGTTATGATCAATATTTCACCGGAACTTATAAAATACTTTAAGTGTATTTTACGTAAATTTGTGCATTTGGTCGTGGAGGAAGTTTCTGTTTTCTCTTTACAGTTATATGATTTCACTGAAGATGAGTAAATACCATTCGAAACGTTTGATGTTCATTAGATACTCCTAACGCTGATCAGCAATATGTGTATATGTATATATGTGTGTGTGTGTATATATATATATATATATATAAATAAATATATGTGTGTGTGTGTGTGTGTGTGTGTGTGTGTGTGTGCTTGCATATATACTGTGGGTATGTATTTATATGCGTACGTGTGTGTTTCCAATGTACATACTTATATTACCAAAGTTCCCCGCTTCATTAGCTGCCTACAATATATCTTGCCTTCCTCCTCGGCCTCGCGTGGTGCTCAGGCCTAAACACTTTGCGTCGGAAACCAATAATGACTTCGGTCAACATAATCAGATATTCAAGCCCAGCATTAATCAGTCTCTCTCTCTCTCTCGCTTTCTCTCTCTCTCTCTCTCTCTCTCTCTCTCTCTCTCTCTCTCTCTCTCTCTCTCTCTCTCTCTCTCTCTCTCTCTCTCTCTTCTCTCTCTGTCTCTCTCTCTCTCTCGCTCTCTCTCTCTCTCCTGTTTTTCTGTCTCTATTTTTTTCCCCCCTCTCTCTCTCTCTCTCTCTCTCTCTCTCTCTCTCTCTCTCTCTCTCTGTCTCTTACTTTCTGTCTAAATATCTATTTATTTATACATTTGTCTATCTGTCTCTGCCCGGCTAGATAGACTTTTGAATATATATCAATATATAGATATATATACCTATGTAGATATATATTGATAGATATATGTCTGTGTATGTATATATTTGTATGTCTGTGCCTACGTGTGTTTGCGTGTGCGTATGTATGAGTGTGCATGTATGTACCTGTGTGTGTAACATCGCAAAACGTGACTGATCCTTAAACCATTCACAAAATATGTTCAAGTTAAAAGATAACAAACTTTTTCATTTCATATTAAAGCAACTGTGGTTTATAAGACGCCAGCTGGATATACGATGCCATGTGGTATTCTGCAGACCTTGACTTTCTCTTTTTCTAAATGCAAAGAAAGTCAGAATATCTTTCGAATGAGTTACGGTGATGCATCCTCGAATATCAGATGTTCCTAGTATTATTATTGATGCCTTTCGTAAATCTAGAAGTGAGAGATGTCGACAACACAATGAATGAATTAAAGAGGGACAGTCGTATAGTGCAATCTCTTAATTTGTGTATATGTACATGTGTGTGTGTGTGTGTGTGTGTATACATGTATGTATGTACGCATGTATGTATGTATGAGTGTGTACATCCGTTCTCTCGGCTTCAAGCGGATTAGTTCCTTTCGAGCGCGTTGCCACTGATCCGCGCGTGTCGCCATTTTATCGCAGCGGATGCACGGCAGGTGTGAAGCTTCTTACAGGCTCTTGCGAAGCTTTTAGAACCTCCGCCGTTACTGATACGAGATACAGACCTTCCTCTTCTTAGCAGTCAGGAAATCGCTCTCCTTTCCTTTCAAAGTAAAATTATAGTCGTCTGTTTATCATTATTATTATTATTATTATTATTATTACTGTTGTTGTTGTTGTTTTGTTGTTGTTGTTATTTACTCAAGTCGGGTAAGAAATAAAAAGAAAATGAAATTTGAAGAAAAAAAAACGAAATATGTCGAAAGGGATTTTTTCTATCACTTTGTTTGCGTTCGTGTAACTAGTGTAATGCAGTTGTTAAAATCCGAGAGGAATTTGGTTT
>NC_061820.1:35783199-35793199 GCF_019202785.1 Penaeus chinensis | reverse complement strand
GTCATATAAGAAGAGTGAAGGTAGAGGACCTACACGTGTGCGAGAGAAAAGGTTGGAGAAAGATTTGGAGGTAGAAAAGCGGAAGCCATGGTTTGTGGCCCAGGAGGAAACTGATGATATTGCAGATTGAAGAAATTGGTAGAGCTCCTGGTGGTAGAACTGAGGCAATGTCATTTACAGCAAGAAGGAATAAGGTGGTACTAAGCACACTGCCTTGTGGGACACCTTCAATTTGAGGAAAGAAAGATGATGTGGCAGAGGAAATTTTGACCTGTAAAGTGCGTTGGGAGAGGAAAGACTTTATGAAGACACCCATGTTTCCACGTATGCCTAGAGAGGACAATTGTTGGAGAATATGGTACCTCCATGTCGTATCATATGCTTTTTCTAGGTCAAAAAACATAGCTAGTACGGATTCATGGCGTGCAAATGCGGATGTAATATATGTCTCAAAATGAGCAAGGGGGTCAGCTGTGCTTCGGGCACGGCGAAAACCAAACTGGGAAGGAGAGATAAGATTGTTGGTTTCAAGATACAACATTAAGCGGAAGTTAACCATTCGCTCTAGTAGTTTGCATAAGCAGCGATAGTCTTGAGGGAGGGTACCCGATTTATTGGGTTTCAGGATAGGGGGGGATAAGAGCTTCTCGCCAATGAGAAGGAAAATTTCCTGATGTCCATATGTGGTTGTAAGTTGTTAATAGGAAGGATAATGAGGAAGATGGGAGTTGTCTGAGCATACGGTAGTGAATACCGTCAGGGCCTTCATGAGTGTTGTGGCACGATTTTAGGGCAGCACTGAGTTCAAAGGAAGAAAAGGGAGCATTATAGGACTCAGCAGAGGATAGGGTGAAGATAATGGGGGTACGTTTCCTGATGGTTTTAATAGAAGAGAAGTTTGGAGAAAGGTGAGAGCCACTACTGACCTGACTGAAATAATCACCCAGTTCATTAGCGACTTCGGGAGGATCAGAGATGAGGGTATCTCGAATATAGAGGACGGGGGCTGGATGGGGGGGATGTTTGCCTGATAGTTTATGGATCCGGCGCCAAACATTTGAGATAGATGTAGAGGATATAATTGAGGAAACATAATTTCGCCAGCTATATGTTTTACTATTTCGGATTGTACGACGAAAACAGGCAGATGCTCTTTTAAAGGAGATAAGAGCTGATAGTTGATAAGGGGTACCTCGTTTGTAGCTGTAACTGTTCCAGGCTGCACGTTTTACACGGAGTGCTTTAGTGCAATCAGAATTCCACCATGGAACACATTTGGAGGTATAGGGTCTTGAGGTTCGAGGGATAGCTGTATGGGCAGCTCTTAGGACTGTAGTTATGAAAAATTGTATCATTTCTGATACGGATGAGAGGGAAGATGGAGGGGTATGAATAGTAGAGAGTGAAGTGAAAGTATGCCAGTCAGCTCTATCAAAGCACCAGCGTGGGGAGTTGGGAAGTGGTACATATGAAGTTGGAGAAAGGAGAATTGGAAAGTGGTCACTATAGGGAAAGTGGTCTAGAACTGACCAGTGGAAATCTAAATGAAGAGAAGGGGAGCATAGAGAGAGGTCAATGCATGAAAAAGACTGTGTGCGTGTATCAAAGTGTGTGGGGCGATCTGTGTTTAGAATAATAAGATCAGCTGTGGAGAGGAAGCGCTCCAGAGCTCGGCCACGGGTGTTGGTGATAGAATCACCCCAGAGAGTGTGGCGGCAGTTAAAATCACCTACTATGAGGAAAGGTGATTGAAGTTGGGAAATTAGGTTTTCAAAAGCGACAAAGTTAATGGGGTGGGGAGGGGAGAAGTAGACTGAAATCACTGTGATCCAGCGGCGAAGAAAGATACGAATTACTGTACAAGGGACAGTGGTTTGAAAAGGAGGTATGACATAAGGTGTTTTCTGGTTGATAAGTATGGACGAGACATAAAGGGACTTTGGGGAAGAAACAAAATGGTAATTGGGGATTGGTATTGGAGAATGTGTAAGAAAAGTTTCTTGAAGGCATATTATGGATGGGTTATAAGAGGAGAGGATATGTCGGAGGTCAGGTCTGTGAGAGCGGAAACCGCGAATGTTCCAATGAAGGATAGTTATACTTTCGTTGATTTAGCGATAACGATTGTAGTACGTTTTGGAGAATTTGAAGGGGAAGGTGCTAGAGGGTGGGATAAAGAATGAGGTTGGGGAGGTGGTATTGTATCAGGAGGGGTGTTGGGAGGTAGAGGGTCTGGAGAATAGGGTACTTGTGACATGAGGGATTCACGTGTGTAACCAGGAGGGAGTGGAAGGGATAAAGGGGATGGTGGGAGGGTTAATATAGGTGGGGGTGGAGTCGGGGGGGATGGGTTTTGTTGGGATGGGGTAGGAGGATTGGGTGTAGGGAGAATATGAGTAGGATGAGGATGGATATCAACAGTCATTTTGAGTGTGGAGGGAGCGGGAATTGTAGAATTTGAAGGTGGATGAGTATCAGTTTGGGACTCTATTATGTAGTTCTGGATATCTTCAAGAGTTTCTGTAATGGGGTTGGTTGCGGAGTTTTGTGAGATAAAGGTTTTCTTGTGAGGGGGGGAAGAGAAGTCTGGTGTCTGAAAAATAGGGGCAAAGGAAGGTGGAGGTGATTGTGAGGTAGGGGAAGAGGGGGTGGAACGTTTATTCTGTCTGCTGCGGGTAGTGCGGGGAGGGAGAGGGGAAGGTGTTGGGGCTGTAGTAGAGATTGGAGTGTCTGGATTTAGGATGGCAAAAGAATTTGATTGGGTAGAGACTGGAGTGTCTGGGTTTAGGATGGCAAAAGAATTTGACTGGGGAAGGTAGGAGGTAGAAGAGGGGAAGTTAGATGGAGGGGGGTTGGGTTCAGGAGAGGGTGTAGGAGTTTGGGAGGTAGGGGGATTGGCAGAGTGAGCGACATTACTGGAGTAGGGGGTAAGATAAAAACCTCGTCGACGTGCTTCCTGTCTGGCTTCACGTAGAGTGAGTCCAAGTCTGAATCTGAGAGTTGCTACCTCAGACTCAAATTTGTAGGTGGGGTAGCCTCTATAAAATACATTATGGGGGACGCCACAGTTTGCACATGTGCGTGATTGTGCAGAGCAGTTTGATCGAGTATGGCCAGGTTGGGCACATAGCGGGCATCTGGTTCCCTCAGGCCGTTCAGGACTGACAAAAAGTCAGACTTTCATCCTTTCAGCACGGCTCTCACACCTTAGGAGGTGGATAGTAGAAGGGATTAGTGAAGAAACTGAAACAAAAAGTATGAGTAGGAAAAAAGACCATGCAAAATTAGTTGAGTCGATGGCAGAGTCCCAAGGTTGAGGAGTTCCCCATCATCTACACACCAGCGCAAAAATAAAATAAATTCATAAGTAGAGGAAACTTCTGCGTATGGAATTAGTCGGTTACAAAAAGGCATTCAAATTTACACAAGCAACGGCAGTATTACAAATGATTCGTAGACAAGGTCCAGCAATCATCAACCTCCATTAAGAACCGATGAAAATAAATATATGGATAAAAAAAAAATAATAAAGGAGATCTAAATGCAATGGAACAGGACAGTATTACTTCAACAAAGATTTTTAAACTTGTCCAGAAGAAACCTTTAAGAAACTAGATTAGAGGGGGGAAAATAAAAATAAGGTGAGGAGTCTCTTTAGGAGAGGAGTCGTGGTAGAAGGTACTCCGTGCCCTGGATATACATATATACACATATATATACACATATATATTATACATATGCATATACATATGCATATACATATACATATATACATATATATATACACACATATATATACATATACATATATACATATATAAATACACACATATATATACATATACATATATACATATATAAATACACACATATATATACATACACATATACATATATATATACACACATATATATACACACACATATATATACATACATATATACATATATACACACATATACTCACACACTCACTCTCACTCTCACATATACGTACATAGAAACACACACACATATATATATATATATGCATACACACACACACACACACACACACACACACACACACACACACACACACACACACACACACACACACACACACACACACACACACACACACACACACACGCGCGCGCGTACACACACACGCATACACGCATACACGCATACACGCACACACGCGCACACACACACACATGTGTATATATTGTGTGTGAGTGTGAGTGTGAGTGTGAGTGTGAGTGTGAGTGTGAGTGTGAGTGTGAGTGTGAGTGTGAGTGTGAGTGTGAGTGTGAGTGTGAGTGTGAGTGTGAGTGTGAGTGTGTGTGTGTGTGTGTGTGTGTGTGTGTGTGTGTGTGTGTGTGTATGCGTGTACTGTGTAGCTTGTAGCCCAAGTGCCGTCTGCCCAAGTACTTGAGACCGAGTAAATGATGATGTCTCATGCATTGTAGCAAGACAGAAGGTAGCTGTTTAAAGTATAATCACTTATTTCAACAAATATGTAATAAATTGTAAAAATTCTTATCTTCAATTTTATAATCAGGCAAATATAACATATATTCACAAGAGCTCATTTACAAAATTTCTACAGAGGTGTTAGAAAGAAAAACATTGTAATCATCACAAATTTTTATTTTTGGAAAATAACAATTATAGGTTTAACATACAAAACACTAATATCAATGTTCAAATTGCAGGATCTCCTAACTAGGCTTCATTACTTATAAGTTCCAGTGCTGTTTGGCTTCCCTTATTGGGCAGGCAAGGCAATATATTATTTTCTTCTTTTTTATGAAGCTGCATGACACTTGGAGAAGCATTCCCTCTTCTAACACTGGATTTGCTACAGTTTATTAGTTACTGCAAGAAATATTATGTTTATTAGTGTGCCATGTGGTTTAACAGTGAAACTAATTGATAATTCAGATACCCATTTTCTTTGCAATACTGCATTTAAATAATACTATATAACTAATTGCTCTTTAACATATATGATTTTATTTTTATCATCTTAATATCAAATCCTTATACAAAATGCACATATTTTCCTTTAAAAATGCAGAAACAAACCAAAAAAAATAAAAAATAAAATGTTATCACCCTGGTGACTATGATACCATGGCCTAAATGACTTTAAAAACAAGACTGAAATAAAAGCACCTGAATCACCTGGAAAGGTCACAGTACATACAACCTAGCAATCACCGTGTTACCTATCAAGGCTTGAAGTGCGAAAACGCCAAAACACTTTGGAAATGTGTGGAAATCCAGTATTTGAAACACTGCATTGTTAATAAGGGTTCCTTTCACTGGGCTAACTGATTACAAGATGAATTCAAATTTTCCTTTTTTGAAGGCAAAAGAGAGGAATTAAATCAAACATGTAACATGAAATTTGTTGGCTACTGACAATAACACTCAAGCAACCCATATTAACACTGCAACTGCCTTGAGAGCAATTCTGAATTTCAAACCCAGACATTACTTGACAGCAAAATTAAAATATGACATAGAAGGTACAGTTCAAAACTTAAGATTGTAGCACATAACATCAACAATCTGTTAAAATATACAGAAGTACAACACAACTTAGCAATATTCAACACATTCCCTGCAATAAGCTTTGAACAGCTTCAGCCAAGAACAATGTCACACGTCAACAACCATAAATTTCCAAGAAGTCTTTTACACATTATTACTGACCTATTATTATAATTGTTAACTAGTGGAATCAATTTTCACAAAGGAACTCTTCAATATATTGCAGGCAAATCAGTATAGGAAATTCTCTACTGATGTTTTTATTGGCATGTTTACCTTTCAATATAGTTTTAGGTTTTCTTTTTTTCTCAATATTCTTTAATCTGCTTTAATTTAGCCATCTATAAATATAAATTCAAACTCAAGAGTAAAGACTGAAAAATCTGAAGACGTTTATCCAACACACTGCAATGAGGCACCATCATCCACAACCCACAAGATGGTTTTATTAAAAATTAAGGCAAATTTCTAGTTAACTGGGCCCTAGTTAATTGCTTTTGAAATTGGAACGTAATGTATTCCAAACTAAAGATCTTCATATAATTTCCTTTTACCTACATGTATTACTGATAACCAGATAGGAAGACATATGTCAGCAGTACTTACTATCAAATAACAATTAACAAAAGCAAGGCTTTAGCTTTCCTAGTCTCCTTTTTATGCCAAATTATGCATTTCATACAGTGCGTTTTATGTTAAAAACGTGTATACACATATATATGGCAATAATATCCTGTAATTACAAATAAGTTAATGCTAGCAAGTCACAGAACACAGAAGAATTGTACTCACACCAAAAGAAAATAATAATGATAATAATGAATAATGGATATTAATGAATAAGTAATTGATAATGAATAATAATAATAATAATAATAATAATAATAATAATAATAATAATAATAATAATAATAATAATAATAATAATAATAATAATAATAATAATAATAATAATAGTAATAGTAATAGTAATAGTAATAATAATAATAATAATAATAATAATAATAATAATAAAACACAAAAGGGGTATGACTTAATTTCTGAGAGGGAGAGGGTGCAACAGACAGAACAATAACTTAAAATTTAAAAAATGGAAGCAAAGAAAATCTTTCAAACAGATATTATATTAAGTACGTTGACAAGAGCCAGAGACCTTCTTCCTTCTCAACTCCAAAATACAAAGTCTCCTTTCAGGTATAAAAATAGTATAACGTACCTACGCCATACTTATATAGTGCTTATACTCTCAGACTACCTTTTCTCGTTTCAATCTCTAAATGTTTTTAAGGAATCCATAAATATTCAAGAAGGGAAAGACTTTTGGAAACTTCTAACCACTGCATTTTGCTTCTGGTTAAAAAAAAGTAATGTACAATTCAGAGTTGTGAGAGTGCGTTTGGGGGCATATTTGTGTGTGTGCATTAGCATGAAGACGTGTGTTTGTATGCGTCTATGAACAATATTAGTAGATATGTGTTTATATCTTTTTGCATATTAAATCAACCTGATGCCAATCCAATTACAGATGGGGGGGGGGGGGGGGAGTAGGAATGAGAACAGGAATGGGTAAAAGTATAGATGTGGGTGTAGGTGTAAGGGTAGGTGTAGATTTGAGTGTGTGTGTGTGTGTGTGTGTGTGTGTGTGTGTGTGTGTGTGTGTGTGTGTGTGTGTGTGTGTGTGTGTGTGTGTGTGTGTGTGTGAGAGTGTGAGTGTGAGTGTGAGTGTGAGTGTGAGTGTGAGTGTGAGTGTGAGTGTGAGTGTGAGTGTGAGTGTGAGTGTGAGTGTGAGTGTGAGTGTGAGTGTGAGTGTGAGTGCAAGTACAGGATTAGGTGTGGGTGTGGGTGTATGTCTGGAAGCATTTGCACGTAGGTGTGTAGAATGAATCCTAATCCGAGATTACAAATCTATCAAATACAATCTCATTGTATACTTCTGTAATTTCATTCTGAAAATACTTGCATAAATACTGATCCAAAAGACCATCTAACTGGATAAAATTTACAACTTTTGACAGTAAGTACCACCATCAATACAGAAAGTTCCTTCCAAACCAACCAACACATACTGGAGTGTGTCCATGAATGTGAGAGCCCAAGAACCACACTCTCTAAACCTTTCCTCTAGAATACAGAATTAGGACCCCAGGCTGAAGCTCAAACTGGCGGCTGGTTGATTAGCTCTACGTAATTGGCCGGGAAAAGACCGAACATCCCATCGGGACCAATGCCTTGCCACCATCCCTCGTCAATCTGGTCGATGTTTGTGATAATCTCAGATGGGTCAAAGGTTATCTCACTGTCATCAGCTGGAAAGGGAAACACATGACAGCAAGAACTAAGGATAATGTTAAAAAGTATAAGCAGTGAAAGCTATGATTCTCATGGAAATGGAGAACAACGCAAGCTATGATACTAAATTTTTTCTTGCACAAAGAAAAGCAAATGTATGTGAATAAATAATAATTTTAAAGACATAGAGAAGAATTCTGGAAAATCTCAAAGCAGTACATAGAGCTGCAACTTTGAAAACTTCAAAAAGTTTCATGAAAATCCTGCTATGGAATGAGTGACAAAAATATTACATAATATAAAAATTACATCAGTACAGTGGGACTCCATTATATAAGTCATTACTTCAGTTAGGAACAAATTCTTAAAAATGTTTACCCCACATCAGAAAAGAAACTACAGGCTTGTTCCCTAAGACTAAGACTGGGTACCTTATAGGACTTACTTCTCATATCTATATACCTTACAGGACTTACTTCTCATATCTATAGACTATTAACCATTCATTAAATAAGGACTACTGAACTACCACTCAATCTTTACAAAGACTAAAACCTTATCATATACTACGTACATAAATTATTCCAGCTCTAGCCATAAACAAGGCATGAAAACTGCACAAGAACTATAAACAGAATTATAGTCTTACCAGCCTGGTAGTCGTAGAGGGCCCTCGCACAGAGGCCATGTTCTGGCAGAATCTGGTATTCTACACCCTAGGAGGGAGGAAATATGAGGTTTACACTAAGAGCAATAGTCAACTGAATTGTTGTTATGACTAACATGCATGTAATATTGTAGTACATAAAACAAATAATTCAAATAAATAGTAGTGATACAGACCATCAAATTTTAATCCAATCACCATTTATATATCGTCTCCTGTAATTATTCTTGTGAATTTTGTTGGCTCAAAATTCACATGTGCTCAGCCAGCAAGGAGTCTAGCAGTAGATCCTAGTGATCGATCCTGATTTCCCCATTCCTTTGATTAGCATGAGGTGTTTTTCTTTTTATTACAATTGAAATCGATACTGTTATAATTCTTATTGATATTATGATTATTAAATTGTTATTAAAATCTTGGTAATATTAAAAAATGTGAAATCATACAAAAGGCACTTTTCAAAACTTTAAAATATAAGGGGGTGAACAGGTGAGATAGGTAGGACTAATTTTTGACTCCTTGGTGACTAAGCACTTGTAAAGCCATCTATGTGTGAAGACAATAACTGATTTTATATTACAGTAGGCATGGAATGTATTCTTGCCATCCGTGCCAATGGAATTAACAGAAACTATTATTACTACATGTATTATGAAAATTACTCTTAAATTACACTCCAAGATGGGTTAAAATCTTTTCATATTTGGCTACAGAAACATGATCCATGGCAAAAGGTGTTCAACACTGTATTGGCAACAAGGCATGGCTAATGACAGTTGTCGAGGCAGTGGCACCATTCTTCATTATCAATCTACGAGTATCATTTTGGTTTGGTGACTAACAATTGTCATTTTCATTATCATAATTTGTCCATTACTTACTAAATAGGTGTCCTTTGAAATAACAAATATACTGTAGATAGCACTTCTTCTGCCTATCACCAACAGAAAAACAAGGGTATTCAACCATGATGTGTATAAGAGTTACAACTTCTAGCAGTTACAAAACACGACCTGATGCCGGCTCTGCAGTCTGAGAACCAGCATTGCAAGATGTGCCATCTGAATTGAAAAGGGAAATAACCCAGAACAAGTGCAGCATCTGCAATGTGTCCCTATGCCAACACAGCTGTTTTGAGCTGTGGCACTTGCAGCTATAAGCATGGTTATTTCTTGTTCCCCATTACTGATTTTTTTTATCATATTTGGTTACAAAAGTAAGAAATCATTTTTTTTTGTTTTAATCTCTAATTTATGATGCTTTTATCACAATGAGATGATATAGACTCTATAATAGAAATTCAGTCTATTGCAACATTGGTAGTCTGTCAAATGGCTAATATAAGCATCCCAACAGTAAAAAAAATACCAACAGAGAAATGACTCTACTATTATGAGTGAATGAGACCAAGAGTGAAATAAAACTTATATAAAGCGCCATATGGCTAGCAATAGCGCCCAACCAAGAGTTCTGTTAGTATATCTATTCCCTTCTCCAGTG
>NC_061820.1:35775699-35778199 GCF_019202785.1 Penaeus chinensis | reverse complement strand
GACTTTACAATTTTTCTTTCCCTAACATCAAATACTGGTATATATTTATATCACTCACAGTTTCTTGTTTTAAAAATGCAGATTAGTTATAAAAAAATAATAAAAAATCTTCTAACTACCTCAGTATCCAAGCAGGTTACAACAATATGATTGCCTTTGGTCATTTAGAGGCATCAGTACATAAAAAAATATACTATAAAATAATTACCAATACAGGAATTATTAAACAATCATTATAAGCTAACCAAATGCCAGAGTTTTGGCAAATCATAGTTAGCCTAAGAATTTTTGCAACTTTACCGTTTGAGGTTTGGACGACTCTGGAGGTTGTTTGCTTGGTGGAGCAGGGGGAGAGGATGCCGAAGGAACAATGGACTGGACTGGCGTGTTTACGTTGACTGTTCCGATTGTGTTAACTGTAAACCATGTATAACTTTTATCTTAAGATCGACATGCTAACCTTACAACAGTTCTTTTGTCTTCTATCTCGGTGCAATGGGATATCAGAGAACTAAAAAATATATATTTAAGCATATATATCATTAAAGTTAAAATATCTATAACCAATAAGGGCAATAAACAGATCAGGAATAAGAAGTGTAGGGAGAAGTCTCCAAAATTAGTGATAACTGATGCCCACCTCTCTGTTGCTTGGGCGTTACTTGCTGTTGTGGTGATTCAGACGCAGGGGGCCAGCGTGCAGCCACCCCTCTGCCTGGCGTCGAGGTTCCTCCCTCACTCTCTTCTCTGAGAGAACAAAAGTGGTTTATTACACTAACTATGCTGAAACAAAACAATGACCAATCACAGTATAGTTTTCTTAAACTTTGAGGAAACTTTATACAGTGATGGGAATCCGTAACAACTGTCAGGATTTTCATTCCTGCTTCGAAAAAATATGCATTTCTCAATAACAAAAATAAAGTGGCAAAATTAAGTTTTCAAACTGGTTTCACCCACACTAAACCTGTGCCATACATAGTCTGCTACTTGAACGAAAAATTGAAATACAGGAACCTTATGACACTTTATGATTTCTTTGCAGATCCGCAGTCTGCAAGTTTAGCAGTCAAATAGATTTATCAAGGAAAGAAAGTTATAAGGCTTTTAAAGCCCACTTTGGTCTTTTGTACTTACAAGACTATATCAGCAAATTTCTATTTTGTACATACAAAACACAGTAGGAGCTACTGACATGGAACTAATAATCACCAAATGGAATACTGGCTCAGGGATATAACTATTTATATAATACTAGGCACAATGAAAACTTCCCCTATGGGTAGGTAGGCCATAGGTAAGCTACATGTAGTCATGTTCATTGTTTTTCACTCATCTCTGGAGACACTTGACAGTGACTTGGTACTTGATCATTTGTGTACAAGAGTGTACATTATTATTTTTCCTTCCTTCCGTCCATCATTTTTTACTTGTCTTTATTCACAATATATATATATATATATATATATATATATATATATATATATATGCAATTCTTCTTCATCAAAGCTGGAATTGCTTTTCAGATATCTATCTAACTGATGACCCACCTTGCAGGGATATTCACTGGCTTGAATTCCTTTAACTTGCGAGGGGGAGGACGATTCCTGTCTTGGGCTGATGGCTGAGAGTTGCTAGCACTGCTGCAGGACTCAAAGATTGCGCGTGTTGAGTGCGTCCTGTGCCCAATGAGAGATTCTGCCTCCTTTTGGGTTTAAAATAACGATTATGGGACTTTCTTTGCATGAATCCCTTTCTATGTAATATTTCTCTCAAATTCATGAAATTATACAAAATGATTGACATACCTAATCTGGAAAAACATCATCTCAAACCTTTAGAAAAGATTGACAAGGGCCACGACTCCTAGAGAACACCTTACCTTTTTCCGTTCCAATCGCATCATTTCTGCTCGTTTTGCTCGCTCATTTTCTTCACGCTGTTGGTTCTCTAGCTCTTGCTGCCACTTCGGATCATCCTTCTGGGCACATCGTAGGGCAGCAGCTTCTTCTGCTTTGCGCTCTGACATTATGCGTGCATTTCTCTCCTTGGTTAACTGCTCTCTTTGTTTAGTATCAATAATCTGTGAGAAGAAATATTATACTGTATGTACGTAAAAGAAATGATATGTAGAAAGTAATGCAACACTAGACGTTTACTTTACATCCTGTGAAGCAGAATGTTACACGAACTGGGTATTGAGGAAACACTATGTTATAAAGTTATATGGGAAAAATATGTGTACTTCAATTTCTTTTCTTATAATATCTATATAACTGAAGCTATTTGGCACCTAACTGTAAATGTACACATCATATTACAAACATCAATCACAAGTAAACAACTCTTCAAAACTACTTTTTTTCATTCTATTAAGAGTAGCTATCTGAGCACAAAACCCACATCAACACTGACCTCTCTCTGTCTTCTCTCGGTCTCGAGTTTCTTCAGCTCCTCCTCTTTTTTCTGCTGTTCTTCTGTTTTCCTCCTCCTTTCTTCC
>NC_061820.1:35765699-35773199 GCF_019202785.1 Penaeus chinensis | reverse complement strand
TCTTTATAAATATGAGGATCAATGACTATTAATGATCGCTGTTAGGATGACAAATTGTAAGTAACTCTCTTTTTTATTGCTGGGAGGAAAAAAAGACTTGTAAAGAATTTGGAGGTAGAAAAGCTAATAAATATTAAATCAAATAATCTACTTGGGAAAATAAACCGGCTCTTTCAAGCTGCCTTTTGTTTGTTGAAAAAGGAAGTCTTTAAGTAAAAGGGTGAGAAGGAAGTTATTCAAAAAGAAAAAATGCAATTTCAGGGCCAAAATTGAGCAGAAATTCTTTTGGCAACTTCTACCTACAATGAGACAGCAATTAATATTGACAGTTAATAACATCTGCATAATAAAGCTCAATTAAAAAAAATAATAATAATGTTGAGTAAAACAAATTTCCATATGCAACAATCATTCAACAAAAGGGAAGAAAGAAAATATATACTACAGCACATTCCACAAAGTCTACACATGCCGAGAAGCCTAACTTACCATGACACTGCACAGAGACAGAAAAATTATTTGAAGTCTTTAAACATGCAGATCTAGTCTTCTCTTGTGTTAGTGCTAAGTCCTCATGCACATGCCGAGATCAACTCTTCTACATAGAACACTACAATGTCAACATAGTAAAATAAATCCTATATACATCTTTGTGTTATTTAAAACAAAATATCTACTAAAACATGAATACATTTTTAACGTATAGCAAAAGAAATAGTTATATTCATAGATGAAGGAAAGGGAGTCACTGTTTATATATTTGTATCCTACTCATGACACATTATCATATAAAGATACCCATCTTCCATCCCAGACCAATTCACAGACTTTCTCCAAACCTAATTCATTTTTTGCAATATTACTACTTGTTATGCTCATATCTCAAAGAAACTTTCAATGTCAACCTTCAATCTCTTATTTGGTTATGACCTTCCTTCTTTTTTTTCTATTCAGAATAACAAGTGTATCTTTCCTATACATGATATCTCATACACGAGAAGTGTTTATATCTATCAGAATAATATTCATGCCAAATTACAATGGACATCTTAGTTTCTGACATCACGAAAGATAGCACACCACCCACACGGGACGTAATATTGTAACATGGGTACCCTGGGCGAGGCTCATAGCATCACATTTACGCGGACCACAGACAGCAGTATGACCCAAGTGAGGCTGGTGACCCAAGCCGACGCCAAGTTGACCCGCGGAAGGATACCCACGCTGAAGGCCAACTGACCTTTATGCCGCACCTCCAAGGATTCGGCACTTCATAACTGCACACTGCACAAACCTTGGCCATCTTCCGCAAAGTGTTTGTACTGTCCTCCATGATATATTTCCATAACCAAAGAAAACAGGTTAAACCGCCACAGACTTTACTTCAACCCCTATTGTGAAACCCTCACAAGTGGCGGCAGCGTTGGTCTCTTCCCCTTACAAGAGACCTCACCCTCCGAACAAGAAAAATATAGAGGAAAAGAAACCCTCCCATGCTACTTTCGCCGCGTCGCTCTGACCCCCATTCCGCGTCGTCCGTACCCCCACCCTAAGAAGTCCAGCAGCTCCTGCAGCCAAGGCCAAGGTACATGTGTGTTTCATTCAGTGGGGCTTACTCACTCCTTCCCTTTCTCCCCCACCCAACCCAATATCCGATACCGCGTATACTTCTATTATCGTTGTTTCAGAGTTGGTCTCTTTTGTTATTGATAAACGGTGCTGTTCCATTCTCAGTCTCACTACCCATGCACCATAACTAACCTGGGTAATCTACTGTAAATACCTTAAATGCTTTCTACGACCAGAACCAGTAAATCTTATAAAGATAAAGTGCTTGACCTACTCGTTGTATTGGTTGGACATAATGAAACAAAACAATGAAAACGTAATATCTCCTACCCCATCCACCACTCATCCACCTTCAAAAATCTCCTACCCCATCCACCTCTCATCCACCTTCAAAAATCTCCTACCCCATCCACCTCTCATCCACCTTCAAAAATCTCCTACCCCATCCACCTCTCATCCACCTTCGAAAATCTCCTACCCCATCCACCTCTCATCCACCTTCAAAAATCTCCTACCCCATCCACCTCTCGAAAATCTCCTACCCCATCCACCTCTCATCCACCTGACAAAAATCTCCTACCCCATCCACCTCTCATCCACCTGACGAAATCCCTTCTTCTGTTCACTCACTCCCTATTAACCCCGTTTCTGACTCTCCTCTCCTGATCTGACCCTCCTTTGGCCCCTCCTCCTTCCTCCAGCCCCCACCCATCCTCCCGTGCACACATCACCCTGGCTCATTATCATCCTCACCAAACCTTTAATGTCCTAACCAAATTCTGTGAAACTTTGATGCCTGTAGATAGTTTCTTAAGGGACACAGAAAATTCAGTGAGACAGATCGGAGTCCCAGACAACAACCCTACTTAAACGAACATTGCGTTGTAAGTGCTGAGTGTCATTAGACCTAACTGTTCCTGACGATCTAGATGCGTTCAAGACTACATCCCTAGTCCTGCACAACTGGGAGAAATTTCAATCTGTTTTCCAAGCCTCCTGAAGGCCACCCAACCCCAGTCATCATCTGCAATTTGCTACTCTCACTGCGATGAGACCGGCATCGTTATCCAAGGAGGATGTTTGGGCTTAACGTAATAAACTCCAAATTCCATATATAGATATATAGATATATAGATATATAGATATATAGATATAGATATATAGATATATAGATATATAGATATATATATATATATATATATATATATATATACAGATAGATAGATATAGATAGATAGATATATATATAGATATAGATATATATATATAGATATATATATATATATAGATATATATATAGATATATATTTATATATATATAGATATATATATAGATATATATATAGATATATATATATAGATATATATATAGATATATAGATATATAGATATATATATATATACATATAGATATATATATAGATATATACATAAAGATATAGATATGAATATAGATATAGAAATAGATATAGGTATATAGACATATAGATATATATAGATATATGTATATATATATATATATAGATATATAGATATATGTATATATATATTATATAGATATATATATAGATATATAGATATATGTATATATATATTATATAGATATATATATATATATATATATATATTATATATATATGTATATATGTATATATATATTATATATATATGTATATATGTATATATATATATCTATATTATATATATATATATATATATATATATGTATATATAATATATATAATATATATAATATATATGTATATATACATATGTGTATATATACATATATATACATACATACATATATGTGTATATATACATATGTGTATATATACATATATATGTGTATATATACATATATATGTATATATATGTATATATACATATATATAAATATATATACATATATATACATATATATATACATGTATGAATAAATATATATACATATATAAAAATATATATACATATATAAAAATATATATACATATATAAAAATATATATACATATATAAAAATATATATACATATATATAAATATATATACATATATATAATATACATACATACATACATACATACATACATACATACATACATACATACATACATACATACATACATACATACATACATACATACATACATACATACATACATATATATATATATATACATACATACATACATACATACATACATACATACATACATACATACATACATACATACATACATACATACAGACAGACAGACGGATATTAGTTGAGTATACATTTATATATCTGAAAAACACTCATAATTCCCATTCATTCCTTCACAGAAATGCTTATTAAAAAACTTGTAATTGTAATCAAATACATGCATTCAGGCAAGTAATTCTTCAAAATCTTGGAAAACAAAAATAATAATAATAATTAATAATAATAACAATCAAAATAATTCAGAAAATTATAGCTTGTAGACCAGACACTGTTAATCTACTTCTCATTAAAAAAAAGAAAAAAAAAAAATCAAACATTTACTCTTCAAACAGAAAAAAACATTAAAAAGAACAGTTAATCATTGTTAAAAATAGATGAAAATGCAAGTAGGTTAAAAAGAATTAGGGAATCTGCACTTCAAAAGATCCTACGTCAGTGACCACTCTGGGTTAAGTACGTTAAAAGGCCCACACTGTTTACCACAGCCCCTGTTGCTTCACCCCGCTTGAAAGTGTCAACTAAGCCTTTCTGGAAAAAAGTGGTAAATAATGAGATGGCCTATTGTTTGGGCTACGTTTTGGGCTTTTTCTGACATGCTGAAGGCTCATCTTTGATTAAAATGAAAAGTACTGTCCCTATCTTCCTTCTGTTTTTCTTTTATGTCATATTTGTGTGATTATTTTGCTAGCCTAGCACAATAGGTTCTCTCACTTCACCCCTAACATTCCCTTTAATAAGTATGACTAATGTCTGTACAAATTTTGCAATCTGCAGGAACTTGGGCTCAAAAGGAAACCTAAAGTCTTGAAATCAATCTCCTCATAAAAATCTCTTCACAAAAATATATCAGGAGTCATACACATTTCTGATACCTGTGCTAATTAGCAAAATTCTATAATATTACAATTAATATATTTCAGTAAACAAAAAACTATATATACATATAAATATATATATACATATACATATCCTTTTTAAATTCTATGTACATTTAACCATAATAAGTTTCTTAAGACTTCAACACAATACAAATGTACTCTAAAACAACACAAGAACTCACTAGTCTAACACCCTACATTTAACAGCCTAATATCTATACAACACAAAGAAAACTGCCCTTCTATCAGAAAGTAAGGAAAAAGTTATCTTAACCTCATACATCAAGCTTACCACTGGAGTTGTTTTGTCATTCATCTCCGACCGATCACTGAAGTTGTAGGTCGTGGCTGATGCTTTTAATACCGCTGCCATCACAAACTCTGGCTCGACCTCCTCCTCCGTTCTTGCATTTACCGTCACATGAACTCCACGCAATAGTTTGTGTACATCGGCTAAGTGTCTTGCGCATGTTCCTTTTCGTAAAGTTGGCGCACCTTCTCCTTGCTGTTGAAGTAAAATAAAAAATGAGAAAGAGGTGGTTGTCCTTAGTTCAAAATACTACCTAGAATATTCTCATTAACGTCAACATATGGAAGAGAGGATCAACTATAATTTGCCTTGCAAGATGTACAGTATGATGATTGTTAGATCAATTCCTGGTAATAAATTTCAACATCTGAGAAGAAGAACCCATAAAGACTTCCCTAGATTTGTTAACAGAATGTAAACCAAATAGTTCACCATCATTCTTTTCCTTCAAACAAGCTACAGCTGCCAAATTTAATATAAATATTTCCTTTTCATTATTCTTAGCCTTCTAAAATGCTGCAGTTGCCAGAGCATATGAAGCACAAAGGACAGTACTAGTTGTAAGTGATACTTTGGTGAATGTTGCATATTTATTTCAATTGTGACAATTAGATTGAGCTATACTTATTTTACCTGTACTGCTAAAGTTGCTTTTTGAGTTAAATAATCATTAATCATTCTTACCACCCCCCATGATTTTTTTCTAACACTCAAATAATAATACTACATTGACCAAATTGCAAGATAACATATAAAATTTACCAAAAATGCCACAGTTCCTAATACACTAATTGTTCCAGCTGCCAAATCAAGAGGAATTTTACTGCTCAGGGAATGCCTATGAACATTCTCTAGCTACGGCTCTTTTTTAAGAATAAATATCAATTATCAAAGCATAGATAACTGAATAATTTAACAAAACAAATAAAACTCAACCTGAAAATTATATACTTAACAGGAGGTGCCAGTCTGGAGACGAAAATCGTTATTACCGATTGTATTGCAATGAACATATCATGAGAAGTCAAGACCACTGTGTGAATAAGAACTGATATGAAAGAAAAACCCACAATGTAAACCTAGATTTCTTAATATGTAAAAGTTCCCTACCACCTCCGTCTCCCCCTCCCCCTCCCACCCTCTAAAATCAATGTCTTTTATATCTATCTCCTCCTCAAGTTGTTATTGTACAATCATGTGCTGCAGATGTTATATAAAACAATTAATAACTACAAAATTTAACTCCAGAAAGGAGGCTACCAATAGTAACACTAGAAAAAAAATAATAAAAATAAAAATACACACCCAATTTATTAACACGATCTTAAACCTGGTTGTGTTTGGATCTGTAACACGCACCACAGCATACATTATCTTGCTGCTATTAAGATCCTCTGCCAACTCTTCCAGTCCATCCTCTGTTGATAGAATAATTGCCCAGTTTCAAAATTACAGCATCAATATAGCGGCAATGTTGTCATAACCTCTGATTGTGAAGCTACATCAAATGCAGCTCATTTTGTAGAAAAGGTATGAAAGAGAATGAATAGCTTATCATCTTTAAAGTGCAAGAGACGTATCTGACTAGTTCCCATTACATCACTGTCAGAAGTACATTTATTTTTGATGAAGATATAAGTGAAACCAGTGAAATACATCTCTTGCACTGTGATGATATCCATTCACATTCATACCTTTTCTATATTTCTCACAATGAACACAGTTCTGCTTAAAAATAAAATTAAATTAAAACAATTTTTTTTTTTTCAATGAAGAAAAAAAAATAAAATTAATAAATAAATGCATAGGTCACTGTAATGCTACCATGTTTATTCCAGCAAGACTCAGCTTGGATCCTTATCTATATAGTAATTCACTTGGAAGGCCTAAAAGTTCTATTTCATCTGAACAATTTGTTAAGTACATGGCACTGAAGTTATGTCAATCACTTGACTATGGCCAATGTCACTAGCACACACACAGGAGTCTTTTATAAGTTTACTAAAACTTTAAAAAATCACAGTCCTATTTCACTATTTAGGATTTATTCTAAAATATAAATAAATACCAATCAATCATGCAAACAACAAAAAAATTGTTAATCCGTAAGTCATTTTACATAAGCTTGGAGGAAAAAATAAACATAAGTGAGTGTGTGCCTGTTATACTTGCTCTCAAAAAATAATAGTTTTTTTTTATCATATGCTCTCTGTAATATTAAATCTTCTTATCACCAAAATAAATAAATTTATGTACACTTAAATATATATATATATATATATATATATATATATATATATATATATATATAAATGAGATATATAAAATTCAATTGTATCAAATAACTGTACAAAAAAAGAGATTATTCAATCTAATCCTCTCTAATTTACACTACAGTCAAATAAATTCTTGAATATGACATTTGTGATAAAATACATTTTCCATGAAATATAATACACATCTCCATTAAGAAGCAGAGGCATTAATGAAATCCAAGTAAGTTAAAGCAAGGTAGCTCAATATATCAAACTGG
>NC_061820.1:35755699-35760699 GCF_019202785.1 Penaeus chinensis | reverse complement strand
ACACTCAATTTCTTACTATTTAAAAATTTGGTAGCATTTGTTGCATTCCTTTTCAATGTCTATACTATTCTGTCTAAAACACACTAATCATTTCCTCCTCGTAAACCTAACGAGTATTAAACACGTTGACAAAACTAGCGATTTACAAAACACCACATGTGAAGGCTCTGACATCACCAAAAAGTTTAATATTAGTGAAAGGTTGGTTGAAAGGATAAGAGCAATAATAACAGGGAAGTTAAAACAATATAAGAAAAGGTAAATGAACATGCAAAACAATAAAAGGAAAAACTTAAAGGATGCACAGATTAACAGAACAAAAGGTAAAAGGTTGGATAAAACAATAAATGTAAGAGTAAAAAGATGAATGAGAGGATAAAAGGAAAGGTAAAAGAATCAATGATCAAAGAATACTGTTACCCAGATAAATCTACTGACAGTTATTTAACATCACCACAGCTTATCTTTAAAGAGTAAATGAGTATGCTAATTGTGTTTTACAGTACACATCCAGTGCCTCTTTGACTTTTCAAGAAAACCTACTGCCAAAATATTGCAAATTGAGCATTATCATTCTTATCATCAGATCATCTCTGCCTCACAACTTCTTATCAACTATAGTACAAAACCTTAATCACAGACTCCTTATCATAGACGAAAAGCAAAATGAAAACCTCCCTTATACAGAATGAGACCATCTTAGACTATCCTCGTTTCTTCAAGCCACAAGGATGGAGGCAAAATTAAACACTGTTACTGAAGCATGACCCCTATACATCAAAAATAGAAACCGTAACTCATCCACTCGAAGCACAACCAACAAACAGCCTCTTGTGAACTCCCCCATGTCCTAAGCCTCAAGACAGGAGTCAAAATCAGGCCTTAAAAGGTCACTGGATCCTGCCTCCCTCGCTGTGCATTTCCCCCCCGCGTGTCAAGTCCCCCTTTGGCAGCTTTTATCTCCTGCCAAACGTTATCTTCTTGCTCGACGGAAACTTCTCGAAGAAATGTCACTGCATGAATAACGTCTCTTGTCACTGTAATAAGGAAATGAACGGCGATAACATTTTCTCACGAGGGGCTTTCTAATTCTACGGGAGGAGAGCGAGGAGACAGGCGAGCAAAAAAGACCGGTATATTTCTGTATTTCCACGTCTCCTGCTCCGCCCTCCGCGACCTGGCCCTCGACACGCCCGCCGACGACCCCTTCGCCCTCCCTGGCCACGGCAAGAGGGCCACGAAAAGGCCAAATGACGAGGCCAAAAGGAGGACCTTCCCAACAGGGTCGACGCCTCGCCATCCACACTCGCTCATCTTCGTCCTCCTCTCGCTCGACCACTCACCAATCCGTGCTTGTCTTGTCACTCACGACGTCGTTGAAGGCCTGCAGGATGGAGTTGCGGTTCGTGTCGAGATCTATGCTCATGATGGAGAGGAAGAGGCGAGGGTGGAGAGAGAGAGGAACCGTACGTGCGCCTCCCTTGGCTGCTGGGGGCTGACTGAGCTCCCCGCCGCATGCACTCCATCTAGTGTAAACAAATCCGTTTTTTTCAGAGATTCTAGGGCTAGAGTGATCTTATTTTCGAATCCTCTTGCTCTGGCCGAAGATTTGAGAATGAGGAGGAACAGGAGATGAGATGCTGGTACAAGGAAGTATATTGATTATTAAGATGTTTCTGGGAAAGCGGTTCTTCTCCGGTTCTTACGGTGGCGCCGGGCGGGGGGGAGGGGGGAGAGGGGGGGAGGGAGAGGAAAGCGGAGAAGGGATGGGGAGGAGAGGAGGAGAGGAGGAGAGGAGGAGAGAGAAAGGGAAGAGAAGGGAAGGGAAGAGAAGGAGGAGGGGGGAGAAAGAGAAAGTGCAGCCGAATGTGTATGGGAGGAGGAAAAGGGGGAGAAGGAGAAGGAGAAGAACAAGATGATGGAGAGAAAAGGGAGGAAGGGGAAGAATCCAAAGAAAGAGAAAGAGGAGAAAGAAGACTGGGGGATGAAGTGAAGAAAAAGGGAAGGGCGGAGGACGATAAAGAAAAAAAAGGAAGAGGAGAGACGAGAAGAGCGGTTGGTGGTTAATATTTTCATGGAAAATAAATTAAATAATTGAGCCTGGGTAATAACTGAATACTAAATTAGCTAATGTAAAAACATGATAAAGTGATCATACTCGGTCGCGGTTATTTGGTACAGATGAGGAAGAGGGAAACGAGAGTAAATAAGAGACGAACGCAAAGAAAAGAAGAGTAGAAATAGATGAAAAGAAACAAAAGAATAATAATAAATAAGAAGACCGATTGAAGATAGGGTAAAAACATGAAAAAGGAGAAAGGGAGAGAAGAAAAGGGTGGGGAGGAAGAGGAGAAAGATAAAATAGAAGGGAAAAGAGAAAAGAGGGAGAAAAAGCCTTGGAATACAGTGTAGGAGATCCGTAAGTTTTCACTCTCGAGACCTACATGTACACACACTTATGCTCTGAAGTGCATTTGCTCTTTCTCTCTTTCGTTATCTCCTTATTCCTCTCTCCCCCTCCTCCCTTTATCCTTCTCTCACTTTTGCTATCGCTCTCTCTCTCTCTCTCTCTCTCTCTCTCTCTCTCTCTCTCTCTCTCTCTCTCTCTCTCTCTCTCTCTCTCTCTCTCTCTCTCTCTCTCTCTCTCACTCTCTCTCTATCTGTCTGTCCCCCCCCTCTCTCTCTCTCTCTCTCTCTCTTTCTTTCTCTCCTCTCTCTCTCTCTCTCTCTCTCTTCTCTCTCTCTCTCTCTCTCTCTCTCTCTCTCTCTCTCTCTCTCTCTCTCTCTCTCTCTCTCTCTCTCTCTCTCTCTCTCTCTCTCTTTCTCTCTCTTTCTCTCCGCCCATTTCTTTCACCCTCGCACATGGCTCTCAGCTTACACCTTCAACGCAGCTTCGCCTGAACACCCACTGCTGTTTCTGTTGCCGATAAAAAGTAATCTATATTCTACATTATTTATATTCCGATATTCTCTGAACAGACCTCTCTTGTATTCCCCCAAAGCAGATAAATGTGCATGTGTGTTTTTAAATAATTACATGCACACACATACATATGTATGTATGTGTGTGTGTGTGTGTGTGTGTGTGTGTGTGTGTGTATGTGTGTGTGTGTGTGTAATTATATATATATATATATATATATATATATTCATTTATTTATATATGTGATGCAATGTCTATATGTAAATAATACATACATTCAACTGCACACGCAAACTCACACATACGTGTATATGTGTGCGTGTGTGTGCTGCGCGTTGCTAAATTTGTTTTGTGCATTCAGATCTACCCCGACATTAATTCATTCATTCCATCTAACGTTCATTACCTCATCCCGTTTTTCCATGCCCGGCTTCCCCTGTTTCACATCAGTCGCCTTGTCCTTCATATCAGCGTCTCCCCGTGACATTTCCCATTAGTGAAAAGCTACCTTCTTTAAACGCAGTGGCCTCCGGTTAGAACACGAAAGCACGAACTTAATGAAATGGTCCAGTAAAGTGGCATTGCGCGAGCGAGAGAGACAACCGCGCATCGTGCTCGTCATATGGTTGATGAAGCCTAGTTTAAGAGGGACGGCGAGACACACACAAGCATCACCGCCTACGCCTCACATGTGCACGCTTACTCATAATCCCCTCATCCCACTGCATGTGCACATGTTCTTATGAGTAAAGAGATCTTAACCCGAGCAAAATTACCCACATGTGCAACGAGATTCAAAGATTTGCGTAAAGAATAGAGTCTGCGGTACATGTAGATGCAAATGCGCATGTAATCTGTCCCTGTCATATATGAATTAGCTGCACCTATACTAAAAGCACAGGCGCAAATGTAACCTCGAAACATGTATATTTATAGCTCTAACCGCAAACACTTGGAGCCTTTACAGCTGTAACTGCTACAACAAATGTTCGCTCACATGCTGACGTTCCGAAAGACCTTGAAACCAATAACCCAAATTCTATTGCAACAAAAAATCACTATCCTTGTATCCTCTTTAAGTAAAATATCCATGAAACTGTAACATAGCAATAGCAGCCGATCATTTCCAAGAGAGAGAGAGAGAGAGAGAGAGAGAGAGAGAGAGAGAGAGAGAGAGAGAGAGAGAGAGAGAGAGAGAGAGAGAGAGAGAGAGAGAGAGAGAGAATGAATCACCTGCTTGCAATCGACCTCCCGACCGAGCCTCCATTTAGGCCTAAAACTTTCTCCAATCAATAAAGCGAGCGATGGACGTGACGCTGCATCGTGACGCCAGAGTGACTTACCGTTAGCGCCGCGCGACCTTTTCTCGAAGGAGCAACGAACGGACTAATTAATGCCGGATGTCTCTGTTTTCCGCCTCTTTTCGGGTGTATAATCATCATCCTTTTAATGACGACATGAACAGATGGATCCGGAGATAAGAACATCACTTGGTGCGGAGATGAAAAATACCAGCGTGAGGGGGAGAAAAGAGAACATGTGGAAATTAGGGAGAGAGAGAAAACAAGGCAGAGAGATCAGAGTGTCGGGAGGGAGTCGGGAGTCAGGGACAGAGAGGAAGTGAGCCAGGGACAATAGGAAGGGGAAGGGGAAGGGGGCCAGTCAGGGTAATGGAAGGGGGAATGTAAAAGAACAAAGAATATGAGAGGCAGGAACAAAATAAACAAAGAACATTACCAAAATAAAGGATGGATTTCATGGAGGCAGGTATATTACTCAGGTACAGCGCGCAGCCCGATGCATTGTGGAATTCCCTCTTTAGTTTTCTCGAACCACATGCATTCAACAATGCTCAGTAGCCAAGTCTTTTAAAAGTAGAAGATATCCTGCATATCATATTCACTTCATTAAACATATAATTCTAGATCATGGACGTGATATAAAAATAGATGTATAGTGCTTCTCCAAGTTTCTTTTTGACTGTGACAGACAGACAGACAGAACCTATGACTCGTCGATAATAAATGAATTATCTTGGACGATTCCGGTAAAAGAATCCACATCAATGATTCTTACT
>NC_061820.1:35748199-35750699 GCF_019202785.1 Penaeus chinensis | reverse complement strand
GAAAAGGCGCATCGATCACTCCCTCGGCCGCAAGAGGAGGCTGAAGGAGGCGCCGCGAGGGAGGCCGTTGTCGCGTAGGGGGGGAGAGGGGGGGGGGGGGGGCACTGGATTCGAATACACTCTCGATGTCTTCTGATGTCATTTTTTTTTATTTCTCTGATGCTGTTTCTTATTTATTGTATGTATCTAATGCTCTACCGCTCTATGTTCTTTGTTTTCCGCGCCCTCTTCCCCCCCCCCCTCTCTCTCTTTCTTTCTCTCTATACCTCTCTCTTTCTCAGTCTATATGTCTATCCCCTATTATATATGTCTCTCTCTCTCTTTATTCTAAATCTCTCTCTCTCTCTTTATCTATCAATCTATCTCACTCTCTGCCCGTCTGTTTGTCTGTCTCTCTCTTATTATCCATTGTGACAAATGTAGAAGAGGTATGCATGAGTATGAATATCGCATCTCTTGTCTTGTGAAGATATTCATTCTCATTCATACCTTTTCTTCTTTTTTCCCTCCCCCCTCTCTCTCACTATATATCTCTCTCTCCTTCCCTCCCTCTCTCTCTCTCTTTCTTTCCCTCCCCCCTCTTTCTCATTATCTCTCTCTCTCTCCTTCCCTCCCTCTCTCCCCCCTCTCTCTCTCTCTCTCTCTCTTTCTTTCCCTCCCCCCTCTCTTTCACTATCTCTCTCTCTCTCTCTCCTTCCCTCCCTCTGCCCCCCCCCTCTCTCTCTCTCTCTTTCTTTCCCTCCCCCCTCTCTCTCAACTATCTCTTTCTCTCTCTCCTTCCCTCCCTCTCTCTCTTTCTCTCTTTCTTTCCCATTACGGTTTCTTACGATTTCCTTCGCATTTGTTAGTGAAGAATCGACATTCATTTTCGAACGGCCCTATTATGAAGCATTCAAGTGATTCAGAACTTCCGTTCGAACAGGAAGTCGGATCGTGTGCGTGTCGGCGAAAGATACGTGCGTATTTTTTTTTTTTTTTCGTTATCGTTTTTCTTTTCTTTTCTTTTCTTTTCTCTTTTTGTTATTGATTCGATAAACTTTTTCCAAATAAAAGTCGGGGCTTGTTTGTAGAAGGCCTCTTTTTGTTTATATGCATATTTGCTCTCAGTTTTTTGCATTATTAGGGTTTATATTTCATATCGTATTCGTATATTTTGCATATATTAGCCTTTCTTTCACTTTAATTATCGACTTTTAATTATACATACAACATACACACACACACACACACACACACACACACACACACAGTCATATATATATGTGTGTGTGTGTGTGTGTGTGTGTGTGTGTGTGTGTGTGTGTGTGTGTGTGTGTGTGTGTGTGTGTGTGTAAGTGTGCATTCCACTCTCCAACAATTATTTTAGAGACAATTATGCCACATTGTTATTCCATATTAGTACTCTCCCTATTTGCTTTTGCCCTTAACTGTTACGTACTCTGCTCTGTCATTTCGCTGAAGCCGTGAACTGAATGCATATAAAGAGAAGATATGAAATATATAAAATGTTAATATCGTCATATCAAATACAGTAAACCGACAAAGTAACTTTTTTTTTTTTCAACTTCAAGCCATTAGCGGAAGAATTTGCCGTTATTCTCAGTAATTCCAAAATTAAACTTTCATTTCCTCCATACGCACACCCGCCCACACATTTAATAAGATCAGAGATACATTTTAACCCACAGACAAAATTATCTTAATATGTATTTCTATGCTTTACATTGCTTTTAGATAGTCTTCATCAACACTATAGTTTCAAACTACTACAAAATATTTCCTCCTCCTTCCCCCCTGGAATAATGCGAATAAATCACGAAATCACAAAAACACGACGTAAATTCCCGCCATACTTTGACAACGCGGATTTAAACCGTTATTTCAAAAACAGAAACATGACCTTGGGCTTGAGTGTCGCCCGACTTGGCAACCTTTGCTTGCTAACGTTTTAAAAGGGGCAAAAGAATCAACAAAGCACATGGTCATACTTGCAGAATATCAAATGTTGTTCAGTTGTTATCGTAGAATCATAAGAACAGAATAGGATAGATATGTCTATCTATAACTATACTATTGCATTTTTCCCTATACGCGCATATGTACGAATAGCACGTGCGTGTGTGTGTGTGTGTGTGTGTGTGTGTGTGTGTGTGTGTGTGTGTGTGTGTGTGTGTGTGTGTGTGAGTGTGTGTGTGTGTGTGTGTGTGTGTGTGCGTGCTTGTGTGTGTGTGTGTGTGTGTGTATGTGTGTATGTGTGAGTGTGTGTGTGTGTGTGTGTGTGTGTATGTGTGTATGTGTGTATGTGTGAGTGTGTGTGTGTGTGTGTGTGCGTGCTTGTGTGTGTGTGTGTGTGTGTGTATGTGTGTATGTGTGAGTGTGTGTGTGTGTGTGTGTATGTGTATATGTGTGAGTGTGTGTGTGTGTGTGTGTGTGTGTGTATGTGTGTATGTGTGTATGTGTGAGTGTGTGTGTGTGTGTGTGTGTGTGTGTGTGCGTGTGT
>NC_061820.1:35740699-35743199 GCF_019202785.1 Penaeus chinensis | reverse complement strand
TCTCATTAATCAAACCTGATCCTCACTAGGGATGTGACAAATTTTTTGTCTTAATCTGTATCTAAATTCGTTAATTGGTATCTCAGATAACACACATTTTACGTCAAAAATTTATCCTCCTGTTCTCTCTGTAAAATTAAACAGATTTTTTTGTCTCATATAATAATAACTATAATAATGATAATCAAATACTTCCTGGTATATTCATGATGCATAGTAATTATTTTCTTTAACAATCTTAAATATTTTTCAGAATACCAGTGTAGTTCATTATCCCTCTGAAAAAAAACGAAACTGTGCCATCTCTAATTTACGTTTTCTTTCGACCGTTTTGCAATTCCTCGTTTTCTTTTTCCCTACATGACAACGTAATTATATATATATATATATGTGTGTGTGTATGCGTGTGTATGTGTGCGTGTGTGTGTGTGTGTGTGTGTGTGTGTGTGTGTGTGTGTGTGTGTGTGTGTGTGTGTGTACACATCTATCTATATATTCCCCTATCTATATTACTTATTCATATGTATACTAATGTAAGCACACACAGACATAGTCACACATGGGAATATCTAATCGGAGAATCTGCAGATTGTCAAGAGGAAGTGTGTTGCGAGAGAGTGTGCTAACCCTCCGTGAGAACAACTGTTTCCCAGACACTGTATGTTGTCATCGCTTCGAAGGGCCAAGTCTGTCCCGACTCCTTTTTTGCACTATGGCATATGTTGCTTTTAGTGGATATTTGTTTTCAGTTTAGCAATTGAAATGTTGGTATCTGCGGTGTGCTTAGAAGGTAGATGCCATTCGCGGAGAAGGTAAATTTCGGTTTCATTTCACACGACATATTTGAGCGTTGCATTTGTGTTATTGCGTCAGTAATAGATTTACCAGATTAACGCGCACACTCACCCACTGACAAGCACACACGCATGTACAAAGACACACCCATGCACAAACCCACACACGCACAGGGAAATATACCACACAGGATGATACTCTAGATTCTAAGATCAAGCCATTTCGTAAAATGATTTTTGTCACGGTGAACTCGCACTTCCTCGATTTCACTTTCCTCTGCTCGCTAAGATTTTGGGGTGAAGGACTCGACGATGTCTTGCAACTGCCCCGTGTGGCCTAATAAATCATGGACTTCCGTATTTTATAGGATAGAGGCGGGTCCGAATACAAGAATATTCATCTGTATTACGGTACTTTAATATCCTGTGTTTCGAATTCATATTAAATGATTTTACTTACCGGATCGACGCAATTATGTCGTGATTTCCTAGGCAACTAATCCATGCTAGCGCCCTTATAGCAAAAAGTATAGAGGTTCTGTATATCAAATTATTTCCAATCAGTAATGCAGCGATTGGACAGATTAATAATCTGTGCCATATCATATGAGAGTTAGAAAAAAATTAGATATATAAAACATGGTGTAGTAATGATGATGAACATAATGATGATAATAATAATAACAACAACACTAATAATGCTATACTAATATCAGCGATAATAACAAGAGTAATTGTATTATTATTATTATCATTATTATTAATAATGATGATAATAATAACACTGATAATAATGATAATAATAGTAGTACAAATTATAATAATAATAGTGATAGTAACAATAATAATAACAATTATAATAACAGTAATAATAATGATACTACTACCACCAATGATAATGATAAATTATAATAAAAGACAAATAATAATAATTAATAATAATGAATTATAAATGATAATGGATAAAAATAATGATGAATCCTTAGGAAACTGAATCATCAACAGTGAATCAATAAATGGACACAATGTTGCAAAACACACTCACCAAACCTAATTAAAAGGAGATCAGATAATTATTAAAAAAAAAAAAAAAAAATATATATATATATATATAACGGCTATCAATAGATAAAACAGCATTCAGTCCGGATATACTTTGAGTCCTTTGATATCCATGGAAGTCAATATAAATATAAAGAAGATATAATATAAGTGAGGAAAGTTTAAGTGATGGAATCTAGCCTGAAATATTTGGTTATTAAAAGCACTAACTGTTTTTTTAGCCAAGCATATATCCCCAAAGAGAATCACAGCTGTTATTTGACACGGAAAAACAGCTGATGACCCTAAGAATTTATTTTTCCTTTAGAATAACTTTTCCTTTAAAATAACTAGAAAATGGGTTCATAACTTTCATTTTCAGTCATGCAGTCCAACAGATTAGAATAGAACGTGCATAGTTTAGAATAGATACCATGAGACGTACAGACATGCCAAATAATATATAAATATGTAATCCAAAAAAAAAAAAAAACACTAACCACAAGGCTCAAACCACGAAACCAGTCTCATAAAACCGAACTCAATATCTGTGTCGGAAGGGATGATACTAAAAGAAGTCAAAAGATAGATAACGCGCCGTAACTGCTCCCTATATAACGGTGATTTGTAAAGCTGATAAATCCAGCTCGCGTAATGGTAAATCA
>NC_061820.1:35703199-35725699 GCF_019202785.1 Penaeus chinensis | reverse complement strand
GCCCTGGTGCCAACTCTGCTCTCGCCTCCACCAGCAACAGTCCGCACCCAGCCTCGTCACGCTCGACTCCTGGTGGAACTCCACCGCCACTTGCTATGATCCTCTCATGTGGTGACGGCGTGGGCTTGTCGCTCCTCTTCTAAATCATTATGTTCATGTTTCGTTCTGTATGCTATGTTCGTGTATTGCTGAGCTCGATGTTAACGTATACTCGTTATGCCATGATATTCACGGCATTGTATCTTCATACGTGTCATGTATCTGCATTGTAAATAACCAACATGCATTGTACCATATCATCAAATACAAATGGAATCTCCCAATGTAATTCTGCATCATTAATCCCTTCTCAAAATGATAATGGCAAAAATGGCAAGAAAGAAAACGATGATAACGACAATTATGGTAATGATTAATAAAAAAAAGAGAGAAACGTATAAAAGTTTTGCAATCAACGGAGAACGAGATTTGGACCGAATGAAAATGGACGCCCTCAGGTAATGTCTGTTAAAAATAGTTCAGAGGAAGTGAAAACATTCATATTTGGAAGCGACACTAAATTAACACAAGGTGACTTTACTCGCATTTTCGAAATAAAAATATATTAAGTAGATAGACATTGAAAGGTTGTTAATTTCACATTTTTCGTTTTCTTTTCGCATCACTTTCACGTATTCAATAAAAGTAATAATGATGATAATAGTAATAATGATAATGATAATTATAATCACAATTATATTAATAATACTTATATTATGATAATGACAACGATAGTGTTTATGATAATGGTAATAGAAATAGTGATAATAATAATAATGATAATGATAACAATAGACATTCTAATAATGACGATCATGACAATCATGATAATATCGATCATGATAATGATAATAACAACAACAACAACAATAATGATAATGTAAATACAACTACTAATAATAATGCGATTCTGTACTCGTCCATAGTCTTTGTTCTCTTTTTATGAAGAGGATAAAAAACATAGATAGCATAATTTGCTTTTTGACTGTCTACAAGCACAGAAGTGTTTTTGCCACGATTTATGTATATTCAAGGTATCGTGTATTTAATATGCTTCTCGTTAGATAAGACATGTCAAGATTGCTTTAGAGACTCGGTTTGTTTGCATTAAGGCTCAGGCTAAAGTGCTTTTCTTTATAAAAGGTGATTCCCTGTATTATAACATCTCAATATAGACAAGATATTCATATAGCATTGAAAAGAGGGATACAGACATAGCAATAAAATGTATGCGGTTTAATCCCCTGTCTTGATCTATATAAAACTTGGATATATCTTAAACATTACGATATATCTCTTAAACATAAACGAATATATATATTAAACCTAAATATATCTTAAACATAAACATATAATAATTTTTAAATAAATTATTTTATTGTCCTTAGTTTACGTGAAAGAAAATGGTGATAATTAAAGAAAATGTAGTTGTAAAGGTATTCAGGGATAACTAAATAATTTAGTAGCATCTAAAATTATTGACTTTGAAACATATTGACTATTTGTGATGCGAAAATATATATGATGTGGTTATAAATATGCTTGTATATCTATATGTGGGTATGTTCTTATATTTATTTCATACTAACCTTATTATGTACGTTATTGCGTATTTTGCTGACATCAAAGGAGATAATTTTATCGGTCAATAATAAAAGCACTCACCAAAAAAACGATTCCGACATTATTAAAACACGAAGTAAAAAATACGTATTTAGTAATCCTAAAATACAATCTAAACTCACAGTACAATTTTTTAAGAGCTATATTTAGGTAGGCCGGAGACCTCACTTGACTCCGCCTCCGGCCTCACTCCACCAGCTGATCGCGACGAAAATGGCCGCCTCTCTCGCCACTCTCGCCCGCCGCACTTTTTCCACCTCCCTCCGCAATGCCTCCGCTGCTGGAGGCGGCGCAGCCCACGACGGTAAGTTAATATACCGACGCTTCGTTTTGGGTGGGGAAGGTTCGGGAGGAGAAAGGGAGTTTGACGGAATTCGAGAAACCGGCAACTTGCCTTTCGAAACGTCCTCGAGTATTCCAATTCACGAACATGTTTTTATTTTGTTTTTGTTTTTGTTTTGAGAAGGATTTCTTCCTGTAGCGCTGATGTGGTCCAGTCTTAAGAGAATTAAGGGAATGGCAGGGCTTCTTTCGTAGCTGTGGTGTACTGCGGTGAGCTTATCTGTGCCTCATACAACCCTTTTCGCCTTTTTCATGTCCTTGAAGGACTAGTTTCGGTAATTTTTCAAAATACCTTCGCCAAGCTAATCGCGACGGTTTTGGGATCGACGGACCATTCTTTGCTAGCCAAATACTTCGAAATGATGCCGCGGAAACCCCATTTAGTGACAATCTCGGCTCAGACAGCTGGGGAGGGCAGGGAAGGTACCAGGGAAATTGCAGGTGAAATATAATATAGTATCCCTCTCCCCTCTCCCTCTCCCTTCTCCCTTCTCCTCCCTTCTCCCTTCTCCTCCCCCCTCCCCCTCCCCCCCTAATGGAAGGCGAAATCCCCCACGTATTCCTGGCAGGGAGAGAGTACGACTGACATGCTAGAGCACCTGATGCCGAGTCTGTCCGCTGCTCTCTCCTGCAGTCCATGTAGAGAGGCTTTGGAATATTTTGTGGTTAATGTTACCGAGAGTGTCGCACAGAGAAAGAGGAAAATGGACACTGCCATCTTATAGTGCATAAAAAATAGAGTAGGAAACGATACATAGTTATCTGTAGTGGCCTCATGTTTACCGGGAAGTGACGAAAATAGGCTCTGCATGGGGCGTCTTTTAGACTAAGTCCCCATTTTGTTTACACCTTGCGAGGACCAAAACAAATATAATGTGCAACACATTACTGCGATGTATCTAGAGGTCCATGAGTTATTTTGTAATAGCCAGGATCTGTTTTTCTTAATTCATGTATTTAATGAATTCTTTTACTCTTATTATACTTTTTACATATTTGAGTAATTATTTAAACTATCTTGTGCAAAAACTGTCTGGCATGTGCGTTTTGCCACTGAGAGACAGGCTGTGCGATGCCGTGCGTAGATAAATGCCAGAGAAATGTTTCATTTTAAGTGTTGCATCAATTCCGGGTCATTTTTAAAGCCATATAATGGATATACAGAACCAATAGACATTATCTATTTCAGTCTGATATTTGACCCATCAAGCTCCCCAAATGCCAAAAAAAAAAAAAAAAAAAAAGTGCTTAGAAACCAAGGAATACTGATCATAGACTGAAGTGAAGAAAAGGCATTATATAGTTTGTAGTGTATTGAGAAATTTCGCTTACAAGATATGTATGATAGTGGTCTGCTGTGTTTTAGAAACATTACTTGCCTTCAGTTGGAACGTGGCTTCCTCTTTAGTGATATTGATTGGAACGTGGTAATTCTTTTAAAAATATATTTTGCGTTAGTGTGTTTATTCGATGATAATCAGTGACAATTATAAGTATACCATAGATGTATACCATTTTTGGTTGGCAGAAATCCATATTCAGCCAACCATCTTGGTTTGTTAAGTCCCGATAGAAGGGAGGGCATGAAGTACATCAGGAAAATTATGAGGTAAAACAGGCTTAATCTTAAGCCTGTTTTACCCCAGAAATAACATGCAATAATGTATAAAACAAAAGAAAATTATTAAAATCAGCTCGAGAATCTACAGAAACGCCTGCCAACATTGAAAATCTACAGCCAGCCATGCCATTCTTCTAAAACTCTTAGGTTCAAAATGCTACCTCTTAGAAAGTCTACTGGCAGACCCTCCAGTAAATGCTATGGGAAGGATGACAACAAGGCTGGCTCTCTTTTTCGGAGTTGAATTATCTCTTTACCTCCTTCATTCTGAAGACTTTGGGGGAATTGAAAGGTTGATGGGGTGGATGCAAAGAGTGAGTGAGTGAGTGAGAGTGAGTGGGTGGGTGGGTGGGTGGGTGGGTGGGTGAGTGGGTGAGTGGGTGAGTGGGTGAGTGGGTGAGTGGGTGAGTGGGTGAGTGGGAGAGTGAGAGAGTGGGAGAGTGAGAGAGTGAGAGAGTGGGTGAGTGAGTGGGTGAGTGGGGTGAGTGGGTGAGTGAGTGGGTGAGTGGGTGAGTGAGTGAGTGGGTGAGTGAGTGAGTGGGTGAGTGAGTGGGTGAGTGAGTGGGTGAGTGGGTGGGTGAGTGGGTGGGTGAGTGGGTGGGTGAGTGGGTGGGTGAGTGGGTGGGTGAGTGGGTGGGTGAGTGGGGGGGTGAGCGAGAGAGCGAGAGAGCGAGAGAGCGAGAGAGCGAGAGAGCGAGAGAGCGAGAGAGCGAGAGAGCGAGAGAGCGAGAGAGCGAGAGAGCGAGAGAGCGAGAGAGCGAGAGAGCGAGAGAGCGAGAGAGCGAGAGAGCGAGAGAGCGAGAGAGCGAGAGAGCGAGAGAGCGAGAGAGCGAGAGAGCGAGAGAGCGAGAGAGCGAGAGAGAGAGAGAGCGAGAGAGAGAGAGAGAGAGAGAGAGAGAGAGAGAGAGCGAGAGAGCGAGAGAGAGAGAGCGAGAGAGCGAGAGAGAGAGAGCGAGAGAGCGAGAGAGAGAGAGAGAGAGAGAGAGAGAGAGAGAGAGAGAGAGAGAGAGAGAGAGAGAGAGAGAGAGAGAGAGAGAGAGAGAGAGAGAGAGAGAGAGAGAGAGAGAGAGAGAGCGAGAGCGAGAGAGAGAGAGAGAGAGAGAGCGAGAGCGAGAGAGAGAGAGAGAGAGAGAGAGAGAGAGAGAGAGAGAGAGAGAGAGAGAGAGAGAGAGAGAGAGAGAGAGAGAGAGAGAGAGAGAGAGAGAGAGAGAGAGAGAGAGAGAGAGAGAGAGAGAGAGAGAGAGAGAGAGAGAGAGGGAGGGAGGGAGGGAGATGGAGATGGAGATGTATCCACATGCACATGTGAATGCAGGAGCTGTAATTAATGTTTATGGAGTTTGAAAAAACTGAGCTCATACTTTCTAGCTTCGTTATTTCTGTTACCAGAGGTGATTGCTCTGTTTTACTTTTGTTTATGGAATTGTATTATTTTGCTCTTCATACTATTACTAACCATTTTTTGCTACACCAATATGCATATTTATAAACATTTATAACTTTTGCCAAAATTTGGATTAAAGAAAAATTATAAAATCAAAATCAAGTAGAATTTCCATTTATATACTTCTACAAGTTGTGGTACTTGTCTGTCTGGTTAATGTTACTGAGAGTAACACACGGAGGTAGAGCAAAATGGACATTGCCAGGATCAAAACAAATGGGACGCGTAACTCATTATTGCGATCTATGAAGTAGTCCATGTATTACTACACGCTTGTGAAAAGGATTATTTTGCAATTAGCGGAGTCTGTTTTTCCGAATTCATGTATTTAATGAAGTGTTTTACTTTTATTATACTACTTCATTATTTACACTATTTTGCACAATACCCCTGTGTGCATGTGTGTTTTTCCACCGGGAGATTTGACAGACTGTGCGACGCCAGTTGTTCCGAAACGCCGATGAGAAGTATTACATTTTAAGTGTGTTGCGTCGATTCCGGGTCATTTTTAAAACCATATAGTGGATATATAGACAAGATTAGCTCATTTGAAAGTGCCCTTTGAAAGCTTAGTGGGAAATCCCCCCTCTTGCCCCACCCCACCAAGGCTCCTGAATAGTACCCTAAGCATCTAATACTGAGATTCTTTTTTTGATAACAGGTGGCTCGAAGCAGTGGAAGATGCTGTCCTATTTGGTTGCCCTTCCTGCGGTGGCACTCTGCATGGTGAATGCTTTCATGTCGGGAGAACACGGCCGGCCAGATTTCATTGCCTATGAACACCTCCGACTCCGAACCAAGGTAGCTAATTAATCCCATATAATTTTTCAGCAGTTGAGTGTGATATTGAAGCAGGGTCAGCTTGTGGATAGCAGTATCTCCTATGTAATGAAGTTCAAGTTCATGAAAAATGTTATAGTACAATGAACAGTATACATGCCAAGCCACTTGATGAAAAGGCAAAAGTATTAATTTTAACCCTTCCCCATATTCTATCCTAATCAACGAAAGAACAAAACAAAAAAAAACAAACTTATAGAAGTAAATAAATAATTGAGTAATAATTTCTTTGACTCCCCTAGGCCACTGGCAGCATTGCTTATATTATGCTTAAGGGGTATTATTAGTGCCATAAGAGAATCACAAAGCTAGACTGACTCAAACACTGGAAAACAAGATAGAGGTTATATGAAGGATTGACAGAGACAAGTGAAATATGGTCGGTTATGCTCTCTTCTGTGCATCATATTGTGTACATGTCACTAGTTGTATGTTTGATTTTTTTTTATTAAACAGCACCTGTTGGCTTTGACTGGTTCCTCGGTAATGGTTGTGGTAGGCAAGGGCTGGTTATTGAGAGTTTGTGGCCATGGCATCTGTATAGTTTCTGATGATGTCAGTCACTGAATTTTTTAGATATATATTTTTTAAGAATCTAGTTACGATTTTAGGGTAGTTGCTGTAGCAGTTACTATAGATATGGTGGGCCTTGGTGCAACTTTTTGTCACTAGTCATTTTTGTCCATTTAAGGGGGGGTGGGGGGAAGTTACATGAACTGCAGCTACCAGCTACCATGCACTCCCTTTCCTAAATTTGAATGTCCGTCCCAGATTTGATATACCATCATATCAAATACATTTTTGTATTTTCCTGAAATAGCCCTAGAAAGATTCATTGTATTTACTTGTACATATTTACTTATATATATTTTCTTTTACATTTTAGCGATTCCCATGGGGAGAAGGACAGAAGTCACTCTTCCACAATTCTCATGCTAATGCTCTTCCCGACGGATATGAAGAGGATGAGCACTAAGGCCCTCTGAAGACGCTTTGATTTTAGATAAGAGTGTAAGTTAAATGTAAATCGAGACAGTTAATTTTATTTTTCATCTGTGACTTATTATGTACATACAGTGTTTGAGAGTCCAAGTATGAGGAGTTCTTATGATACATAATTGGAAAATAAAAGTGTAAATGTATTGTTTTTGTTCCTTGTTTTCCTTGGTGATAGAACTCTATTGCAGACAGGGCAGGTGGCCCTTTATCTGTAGTTGACCAGAATGCAAGTTATACACAAAAATACAAGTAAAACAAAGTTTTTTATTGTTTTCTTCAAGAGAGAGAGCAATTCTTAATCTGAAAATAAATTTGTTTTGTATCAAAAGATTTAATAGCTTAGTCAAGCTTTTATTCTTAAAATTTATACATATGTATATATAGATAGATAGATGGATATTATTTTTGTTGGATTGATGGCAATTTTCTGAGAGTGGCCTTAAAATCTGTAGAAAAAGTGTTTACACTCCTAGGCAGATTTTCATAAACTACACAGGAGCTAAAGATTTGTAAAGTGTTTTCTTATTCAGACAGAATTAAAAGGCAAATGCTATCCCATGCAGTTCATCTTGTGGTGCATTGCATAGGGTGCTTGTCATGTAACCCTGTGTTTAAACATGGCTCAGAGTATGAGAAATTTACTCTGTGGCTGGATAAAGTTTGGATCGGCCTTCTGTCTTACTGATCTATGGTCATGGGCCCTCCACCATAAGACAGTATGTGCTCTAATTCTTATAGATATAGAGTAATATGAAAATTTAGTAATTTTCTGTTCAAGGGAAGACATTATGTATAGGACAAAGCGAAGACCTCATATTATCCAGATTGCAGACAGCTTAACTAAGATATAAACAACTATCTGAAGTTAACATAGTAATAGTAAAGGATAAAATTGCTATCTTCTTTTATCAATAGGTGTTTGTTTTTTAGTAAAAACACATGGTGCCAGTTTCCAGATCTTCCCAGCAACACCATAAAAAATATAAATGCAGGAATCAAAGTGACTAAAAGATTATATATATTGGAAAAAATTGTGCATTGGATTAATGAATTAGAAAATGAGAAAGAAATTGAAAAAGTCTTGCACATAAATTTCTGAAGAAAGTTTCAACTCTTTAAGTGTCAATAGACAAGCAAAAGTCACTGTATACAGGAAACTGAATGTGTATGTGCCTGAGATAACAATGCACTTGGGTAAATCATCTTCCAATTTTTTATTGTCTTATATTGTCTTGACTTACTTTATACTATCAATTTTCATTCACCTAAAAAAAACACAGTATCACCAAGAAATGCGGTGATAAAAGTCCAATCCACATGATCAGTTTCTGCAGGTGTGAGTTTCTTGTTTAACCCCTTGATGAAGGGTGAAGAAAACTAAAAAAAAAACTATGCTCTGGAGATCAAAGGCAACACGCAGACTTTGAGTGTTGGAGTTGGGTACATTAAGCTGAATCACCGGCTCATAGCACTTTGGTGCGCCACTGCAGTGTGCAGTTGCATGCCACAGATCAAGCAGTTTGTTTTGACGCCTCATGGTGTGACCCGTTGGGTAGGGGTTAAATACTTTTTGCTTGTGCCTACAGCTGGACCTTGAGCCAATAAGCTAGACAGTAACTTGTAGTATAACCATTGCCAGGCATGCAGAATTACAAATGGACTCTCTAGATCCTTTTTGTTGCTCAGTGTAGTTATTTTACTGCACCTCTTACTCCTGCTGGCTATGCTTTGTAAACAACTGTTTAAATTATCACACAGTGCACGATGACAAATAGCCCAGCCAACAATGTTCTATCATATGGATCCCCCAAGTCTCTTGTTCGTTGTTGTTGTGGAGAGCTTTGGACTGTGGCCCAATCATTAACTTGTTCCTAACCCTTTTCACTACTATACTTTACCTTTGCCATATGACCTTTGATGTCATATAGCACTTCCTTACCTAGGGGCATTTTCCCCAAGCCTCACTTTATTGCTATATTTTGAATACGCTGTTGCTGAAAAAATTTTCAATATATAAAATAAAATATATGGATCCCCCCAATCCCTTGTTCGTTGGTGCCTTGGGGGGGGGGGGGGGTCTTACAAGGCAGAGACTGAGGCCCACCCCTTTGCCTCAACTAACTTTGCAGGATCTTTTCTTCCCCCTTTCCTTTCTTTCTCTTCGTCCCTTTCTTCTGACCACTCAACCAAATTATTAACCCTTTTTGCTATGATACTTTACCTTAATTCTGTGTAACCTTTGATGTCTGGTACATTTGTTTGATTTGACCATTGACCATTCTGGAAATCCCCAAACATAGCCTTACTGAACAAAAAAACTTAACTTGGGGACTTTATCCCAAAGTCTTACCCAGTTCCTATATTTTGCATAAGCTGCTATTAACCTTAGATGTTGATGTGGCAGAAAATTTTCAACAATAAATAAATATCAATGGGTCCCCCCCAATGTCTTGCTTCCTCTTGTGTGCGTTGGCTCAGGAGACATGACTGAGGTCCAGGGTAAGGACCTCAATCATGTCTCAGCCTTGGACCTTGACCCTCACCTCAACTAATTTTGCATGGGCTTTTCTCCTTTCCTTGTATCTTCCCTTCTTCTTCCACTTATCGGAATCATTAAGTAATTTTTACCCTTTCCCCTTTACTTTTATCATAATGCTTATGACCTTTGATGTATGGCACATTTGTTTTCACTATTAACCATTCTTGAAATCCACAAACAGCTTTATGAATCAAAAACCTTCCTTACCCGGGGACCTCACCTCCAAGATCCACTCTTTTGCTATATTTTGAATATGCCACCAGTGACCTTGGATGTTGACATGGCAGTAAATAAATAATATCATATGGATGGCTAAAAGTATAGCACTGCTCAATTCTGTGGATGGGCCTGATTAGTATGTCCAGGCAAACAGGTATGATTAGCTGGCATGGCCAATAAGTGCTGTCAGAGGTGGGAAAGGTACTGGTTAAACCACCAATTCCACACCTAAATCAGTTGCTTAGTCTATGGTTTTCATGCCTCTGACATCACTTCATAGGCATACCAGTTGTTCAGGCTGGTTTAGAAAATGCCTTAAGGGGGGTGTCTAGTAAAAAAAAAAAGAAAGAAAAAAAAAGTGTATGGAATTTGACAGATCACATTGCATATTGGAATGGTTGACCTAGGTCTTTAATGGTTAAAGGTTATAACAAATAAATATGTTAGACATCAAAGCTCATATAGCACTATGGTAAAGTATTGGGGTGAAAAGGTAGAAGTTAATGAATCAATGAATACAATAAGGGGACAGAAGGGGATAAAGAAGAGAAAGAAAAGGAAAGGGGGGGGGAGAAAAGACCTTGCAAAATTAGTTGAGATGAGGGCCGAGACGAAGGTAAGGTTGATCCCCTACATTGGGCTTCAGTCTCCGTCTCCTAACCCCCTAGGACAATAAGAAGCAAGGGATTGGGGGGTTGGGGGGAAGTAGGACTTTATACCATAGTAATTTCATGATGTAGAACTTTTTGTGTAGGAGAAGCAGACATTTGATTTTTTTTTATGATGGGGTGAAAAAGTAATGGTTTACAGACTGTTCTGTGGAGATCGAATGTACATATAGTGTGTCCCTAACTCTGGTGTAAATGTGAAAGCAATAAGCCCAATAACTATGTTTTTTTATTTGCTTGAATGCCCCCCTTATGGTACATTGAGTATATCAGCTTTTTCCACATTTTGAATTAAAAAGTATGTGCATAACCTGCAAACAGTAATTGTTAACAGTCTAATTAGAACCTGAATTTGGGCTGTGAATAAACTTTCTATATTTGAATTATATCTCTTAATATTTTTTCTTTAGATTTAAAACAAGTTCACTCCACACTTATACTCCAGGAACATATGGAAGGAAAATAAAATACTATACACACACTGTATTTATTGCTGACATCAAAGGGACAAGACTAACATTTTCTGCTACTCAAAAAAGGTACATAATACACTAGCTGCTTGCTTCCTTAAAGAGAGCATAATGATCTATTTTTTATAAAATAGAGATTACTGTGAATATCTCCATAATCTACATTCCCTAAGATACCACCAAGTATATCAAATGCATTGCCATGAAAAATTTACCCCTGCCCAGGATATATACTCTATTATAAAGCGTTCCCAGTACATAACTGCAATTTATACACAGGCATACATTCCATCTCTCATACACACATGCATCCCTGTCAAATTTATCAATACCTTTAGCAAATAACTCGCAATTTAAGATCTTAATTCTGAGTTTATTTAATACAAAATTTATTTCCCAAGAAAGGCACTAAATTCATATTACATTCCATTTTTTAATGAAGAGAAGAGCATTTGAGAGGTTGGTGATGATTGGTTGGGTGCACAAACCCATCAGTTACCAGATAATTGTCATTACCAATCTGTCAGCCCTGTCATCACCATACTCTCAAGTGCCTCAATAAAAAATGAGTATAATTACATTTGTGACATACTAAAAAAAGTTCTGTCTTTGCTTGGAATTTGACATTGGTTTTGAAAGCAACTGCTTGTTTAGCTTCTATATATGCTTGTAAATGTTAACTTTTTTTCAATTACATACCTAATGCAAAATATTCAGTGCTAAATATCAATGCTCAATAAAATTATGAAACAAATATGCCATCAGCAGCAATTGTTCAATACTATTTATTTTTCTGTAATTAAACATGCGGCATTATATAAGCACACAGCTGCTGGCCTCCCAAATCCTCATGACTTTTATGTATGAACTTTCCTTGTTTCACACTTATTAATATCTCTGGACTGGACTGAGATGTTATTCTCAAAATGAACCTGAAGATGAAATAACTTATGAAATATTGCCTAATCTGTTGATGCTTGGAGGACATTATACATGCCCTGTCTCCTATAATTGAATTTATCACTTGTGTTTTCACATGGAAGCCTCCGCAAGTGCTTAGACAATGAATAGTAACATCACCAATGGTAATATTGGCATTAGAATTAATAACCTTTCTGTAAAATTGAAGGAATGGCTGAGGTTAGGTAGGTTAGACTAAGCACTTGTGAAGTCAAGTCTGTGTAAACAAAACTGACATAACAAACCTACAGTGGACAGTGCTTGTACCCAGCACTAATAAGTCAAGTAATCATTTAATAATTTTTGTATGCCATAACATGGATGGTTGATTGCACAAGGGGGGGGGGGGGGATGCTTTGTTTATCACAAAAAGACAGCTTCATTACCAACATTTGAACGTTTTGAGTTTCCACTTTCTAAATCTGATTGGATTTCTAATAATTTGTTGTACTACAAAATTACCTACGTACTAATTATCAAAAAACAAATGCTAATGCATTTTGTCTAATTTTATTTTGGGGGACACAAAGGATGGAACTTTTTAATTTCTAACTGCAATTTACAGAAAAAATAGGAGAGCAGAAAGCACACAAAAATCCTTTTATACTTTGTAATAACACATCATCTGCATTTGTTAAATAAACTAAACCTGTATAATTGTAAGCACTTTTCTAATATATTTCAAAGGCATTTTAAAATAATACTCCATTCATATCTCTTTTGTGGATAATATATTATTGAGGAAATAGTCTTTATTCTGAAGAAAAAGTACTACCTGACCATTTTCTTTTTTTGTGTGTTTTTTCTATTTACAGTGAAGACAACCTTACCTATTTGAAACCAAATATCTATGTTTTTGTTTACATATACAACAATAATAACAATAATGCATTTACCTTTTACAAATCAAACTTTATTAATGATAAAAAAAGAAGAAGCAAAAAAAAAAAGGCTTTGAAACTTAAGCATCCTATTTACATTATCTTGCTTTTAGTATAATAACGAGGACAAATGAACCACTCATAGCTTATTACAGAAGCTTATTACATTCACCTCTAAGTAATCTTTAAACTCCCTTACCCCCAAAAAAGGAGAGCAGAGGATAAACACTTCAACTTACAAAACACTTGCCTATCACATTTTTGTTGTTACAATTTGTCTGACATTAATAGACTTTATTATGGCATTTGGGTTTATTGCATGCTGACATTAATTTAGTCACCAAACATTAGGTTTAGTCTATTGCCAGTTGCCTTAAAACTGAGGTGTCAGATTTTAGGCTCTGACAGAATGAAAGAATGAAAGAAAGACAGAAAGAAAGAAGATGCACGTAATGCCTTAAGAAAAAAAAAAAAAAAAAAAGAGAAGAGAAGAGAAAATTTGTCATACGATAATGTGAACAGCTGCTTACAGTACTATTACAACATATTCAAATGTTACCGCATGAAGCAGTAGCCAATATTATTTCAAGGGAAACTTTTACACATATAAAATACAGACAATGAAGAAGGAACACAAAAATATAACGATAACCATCTTCATTCTTCTTTTCTATTTATATGGAGCCAAGTCCTCTTGATGTACACAAAGATAAGCCTCACTGGAGGAGGAGGAGGAGGAGGAGGAGGAGGAGGAGGAGGAGGAGGAGGAGGAGGAGGAGGAGGAGGAGGAGGAGGAGGAGGAGGAGGAGGAGGAGGAGGAGGAGGAGGAGGAAGAGGAGGAGGAGGAGGAGGAGGAGGAGGAGGAGGAGGAGGAGGAGGAGGAGGAGGCGGCGGCGGAGGAGGCGGAGGAGGCGAGGAAGGAGAGGAAGGAGGAGAAGGAGAGGAAGGAGGAGAAGGAGAAGAAGGAGAAGAAGGAGAGGAAGGAGGAGAAGGAGAAGATAGAGGAGAATATTAATAATAATAAGAAGAAGAATGAGAAGCAGGAGAAGGAGGAGAAGGAGAAGGAGGACTTTTTATACAAGTACACTGATTTTGATAGGTTAGTTCAACTTAGCCCTCAGACAACTGACAAAACTAAAAACCGAGTATGACATCACTGTTTCAAAACCTTATATAAAATACCCTTTTTTATGTCTATAAACTCATACTATCTGAATTGATTCTGTTGTGCAATTTACATATATCTTTCAATATGGGTAAGCTTTTCTAATGAAAGTAGATAATCTATTTTCTTAATTTATCCCTGCAGCCTCATGGAGGCATTTTCAATTTACATAAATTTTTAGGTTATGAAACTAATAAATGTCAAATAATTCCATAAGTCTGGAAAGTATTTGTATACCTATGGCAAATAAGCATGAAAAACGGGAAAATTATATGGGTAACTTTTGTTCCATTTTATCTCGTGGACTTGTAGTTCAATGCTGCAGTGACTTTACAAGTTAATACAACATTCAGTTTCCAACTAATTAACCCTTTGGATACTACTGCAAAACTACATGTTGAAGACATTTAATTTGAGTGAGAAAAACAACAACATATTAAAAACAATATGACTACATGACAGGAACCAAGGACATAAGAAAGTTAAACTTGCACAATTTGGCACAATTTCCCATGGACAAAAATATAAACCTTTCAAAAAGAGGACCCACGTGCCATCCATGCATAACTTTCACTATCTTTATTACCCGATTCAAAAAAAATAATAAAAGTATGGAAGATTCTTGAAGAGTACCAAGTCACCCTTTATATAAACACCTCCAACCATCTTTAACAAAGACAAAATCAGAGAAATACTGAGAAATCGGAAACGAAACCTAGTATATTTTGGAACTTCTCTCAGGATTTCCAATCACAGACCAAACTTCTTCAAAAGGGTCATGCAGTGAAAAGCTAATCTTTTCAATGGGCATGACACAAAGTAGCTCTGGGTCTTCAGTTCTCTTTTTACGGAAAACTCAAATGGAGGGTATGGATGGTTGAAACTGCAGCTTACCATCTTCCTGTGACACTTTGCAAGACACATGCAATCAAACTGTTGAGATTTTCTAGTTTCAGTATCTCATTTCAAAGATGGTATTCTAATACTGCTTAAAATCCATGAGTAAATCTACAAGAATGGTCCTTAGTCCAGTGAAAACTGGAGCACTCTGAATGCCATTATCATTATATATTCAGGAAAATAATTTGGAACTTTTCATTATCAACTGATACATTCACTGATTATTTATACAATTAATAAAGATTTGTTACAAAACTTGGTACTTTAAATTGTAATATGTCAAACAAAATTCACCAAAGCAATGTAATATGTAACCTGGATTTAATCTGGAAATATATGTAGTGGTATGCTGTAATTATACAATATAATATAAAAATTGAAAATAGTTACATAATGGCTCTATTATTTTTTTTAAAGCTGAAAACATATCAGGAGCATAAACTTGTTCTAATTGGACAAGGCAAAGTAGGTAAACTACATCTCTGGTAATAATAGACAAGCACTAAAATTGATCACTTACTTATCACAAGTAAAAAATAATATATACTCATTTTCCATCCACTACCCTGGTTAATTAAAAAAAAAATATATATATATATATATATATATATATATATATATATATATATATATCCAGATTATATTGCATGTCTGAGCCTTTGGTAACTATTTCAAATGGTACTTCTAGCTATGATACATTGTCGTGTGGGGGAATCTGAAAATCCATGAAACGACTGCCTACCCTTCTTTAACTTAACTGTTCAGTCAGTTACCTGAATGAACACCTAATACTTTACCATACTGACAGCTACACTTTGAGAGGTTCACTCCATCACTGTGAACAAATACGGAAATATATGCTTCTCTCTACATACACTGTCTCTTCTATTCCTTATTTCTAAACATTACTTTCTTGTGCAACAGAAGATCTCTTTTAATCCGTGAGTCTAACATGTCTGTCCCTGACAAGTCTGGCTCGCTCCCTGGCCATGGAGACGCGGATGTTTTCTTGCTGGTGGTACTTCCATAGCTTCAACCAGGAGAACATTGCCAGTCCAACCCAGCAGACCCACAGAGTCCATGCTCCAAACTGCAAAGAGGACGGATCTTATTAACAATTTTTCATAATTCATATCTTATTTTAAAATGAAAAAGACTTACAAATTCAAGATAATACTATCATTGAATAAAGCCTACTCTGGTTATAAATATTTTTTTGTCAAATATCCATGTGTGCACAACATAAGACAGCAGCATTTTTCAGCTCTGTCTTATAGAAGTGTACCTAATGGTAACCAGCATGTTTTTTCTCCTAAAATAGATGTATTTGTACAATGCACATTGCATTTTGGGATCTAATATATTATAAACTACCTTGTGTGCTGAAAGTCTGCCACCTTCACCAGAAACATGCAGCCTTCAATCTTTCCTAACAATTTTTGCTATTAAATACTCTACATGTATATCTTGTATATCTAAGGAAAAATACTGTATTCTAGAATTATGTAATGCAATTGATTGTGGAAAAAAGAAAGAAAGAAAGAAAAAAAAAGCTTAAGGTGAATTATGAAGGTACATGTGTATCAGAATATACATAGCACTTCATGAATTAACAAGAGATTATATCAAGTTTAATTAAACTTGTAAAATAATAAAATACAATACTCCTCTTAAACTGGAATAAATGACATCTTTTTTTACCTAACTCAAAATACCAAAGGTTGAGTCAAGGTTACAGCTTCTTCCATTTTCTTTATCTTATATCAGATCTGCACCTTTTTAATGATCAGAGTAAGCTGGAAGAAGTATGGTATGTATGTAACATAGGAAGTGACACTAAATTCCTGCTTCACAACCTAATAAGCAGAGAGTATATTTGCCCCCATACTGAAATTAACCCACTGGATCTGGGTTAATTAACATACAAATTAACATGATAAAATCTACGTCACAGGGCAGCTGATGGGAAACTCTCATCATACAAAACTTTGGTTGAGGCCCATGAAGAATCATGCCATAGGACTCTGTTACTAAGTGGCAGGTGACAGGGTGGGAGCCTAAGTCAGTGGGCCTTTAGGAAGGGGAGCCTGATGCAGTAGACTACTGCATTATTTCCACTGGTAAACGAGGGTGGAGTGTACCACCTGTAAGCCATGCCTGGAAGAGTACAGGCAGCAGGGGTACAGTATATCCACACACAGGAATCTATTCCTGCCTACAATTACAAGTGGCCCAAAGAGCTAGTAGCATTGCAAGGAGTCTTGGTACTGCATATGAGGGTTTGTGTGGGCTGGGCATACATGCCACATACTTGAGAGTCACCACTCAAGTAATTTTAATGCCCAGATTTTGGTCCACATATGTGAGACACCCTCATGCAACAAACTATTATAAAGGTGTGTGTGTGTGTGTGTGTGTGTGTGTGTGTGTGTGTGTGTGTGTGTGTGTGTGTGTGTGTGTGTGTGTGTGTGTGTGTGTGTGTGTGTGTATCAGCAATGTTTTTACCTTTCCCCTTTTATTCTGGACTAGTCAATTATTGATTTTCAAGGGGAGAATTGAGAAATGCCAAGCTTGGAATACCGTACCTTGAGAACTAGCAATATCAGAGCTATACAACACTACGAATCTATTGTACAGAATAGAGAACTTCCTACCCTATCAAGGATTAAATGCCATCTGCAATTTTCGAGTTCAAACCTTGGGTCATAAAAGCTAAACAAAACACAGAGTACTTTTTTTTGTTACACCCCTCTTGAAATGAAAGGAGGCAGCATAAGAAAAAACAACAGACAGAACTTGCTACTATCCATGGGTAGCAGATATAAATAATGCAAATTCTATCTTTACCTGAGCTGTTCCAAAGTGGGTGTAGAACATACGAGTGTGTATCTCGTCTTTCCTATCAATGTCATTTTGTGTGGCATCTTCACATCTGAAAAACAGGACAAGTTCACAAAATTAAGATCAAATAAATACAAGTTTGCAATCCCTTTTAATCTCCTAGTTCCTGTCATAGATGTATGAATGTAGATGAGTTAAACTTCATTAGATAAATACAAAAATAAAAAAATGTAATTCTTTTTCCACATAGTTTTTAATTCTAATTTATCATGAAGAGAGTTTTTTTTAAGTTTTTTTACTCCCTGTAGCAAACATAAATTCTAGTGGCATCATAAAATTCATGATAATTTTAAGAATAGAAATGGCAAGTTGTAACTGTATGGCATGAATGAAGACTAAAGTGAGCTGCTTGACTTGTAAGATATAAAACTATAAATATTACACAGAGGAAAACAAATATTCAATTGGCATCAGCTCCAACAATAAATATCATTCAATCTCCACAGTAGGATCTCATGCCTGTCCATCATTATGTATTAACACTGCTGGGAAAAAGGGGGCAACATCAATACTCACGCCTCGAAACGCAGCATGATTGTGTTGCACCATATCTGGTAGCCAATGGTGATGATAAGAGCTCCTGCGAGGGCAGCAAAGGACATCACAACGCTCACGACAACGTCCACAAATGCACTCAGGAATGTGCTGAAAAATATATGTGACATCTTAATGTTTTGCTGTTTATCTGCCTTGTAACTTATTTTTTTTATGTTTCAACAACAGTCCACAGTTTGGTACAGCTGTATCTATTTTTCATAGAGATAGATGTACATACAAATTAACAAGTTAAAAAATAAGATAATAGTCATCCACCATAATCATATACCATAAATTTATCTAGCAATTATTTTTCCTATCATCCATAAACAAACCACTTACCTTTCTCCTCCAGTACACAGCTGGACAATGCATTTGTAACTCTGAATGAGGGCAATCAAGAGAGAAATACTGGCCCAGCTGATATTATAGTCACAGAAGGCTTGTGAGCCCCAGCTAACTTCCAGCTGCCCATCTGTCTCACTCCAATTCCCTCTGCTGAACAACAAGCAATGTCCTCTGGAAGGAATGAGAAAAATTGGCATCATACTATTCATGGAGAGGGAAACCAACAAGCTATACAGTGAAACACATGGGATGAGAAGATCCAAAAAGTAAAATTATATTTGTTTGATTATTATCATTATAATTACTTAAAAAATACGAGACTATATCTTTATGAGAATGAGAATGAGAATGAGAATGAGAGAGAGAGAGAGAGAGAGAGAGAGAGAGAGAGAGAGAGAGAGAGAGAGAGAGAGAGAAAATACACATTTGTGTGTGCATGCGAGTGTAGGTACGAGTATATGTGTGTGTAATGGAGAGTGCTTGCCTGCATGTATATGTGCTTGCACATATACATGCAAAAATCATTATCTCTTCCAACTAATCTATACAGTTTTCTTGAGTTGTCTATAAACTATGACACTGCATGAAAATTATATAATTCTTAAACTTACACATGAATGTCTAGGTGAAAAAAGGAAGAAAGTTATTTAAATCGTCAGATAACATAGGATGTTTTGGGGTCCAAGCTGATATCTTTAAAACAATACTCTGACCTTTACACAGGTAGTACAATAAGATCATTATCAATGGTAGAGTTAGTTGCATAAGTTCTCTGTTCCCTATGACTATTACCTCTTCCTTTTCATTCACTTCTATCAGGAGACGTACCACAGACTTATAAGAGATCAAAATATGTGAATAATTCAATCCGTAACAGAAAAATAACAGAAAATCTAAAACGAAATTAACATACACTTTCATCAGGAGACGTACCATAGATTTGTAAGAAATTAAGATATGTGAATAATTCAATCTGTGAACAGAAAAATAATGGAAAATCTAAAAGGAAATTAGAATTAAAATTAAAACACTCAAGAACCCAACAGTGAAAATTTAGCCAACACAAAATCAACTAATTTGTCATGAAGTTTATAAATAAACATGAACACTATCACAATGTCATCATAATACTGGTCTGACAAGTTTTCTTTCCTTTTGTTACACAATACTTTGGTGATTATAAAGACTCCTGAATAAATTATGTTGTATCTACAACATAATTTATTCATATCATATAAGAAACTGAGAAATTTCTTTTTCCATTCAATATTACAAATACATTTTTAACAACTAAATGAGGCCAAATTAACATTATGATATAACGGGGCCCTTTTGAAAATGCAGAGACCTTCAAACTCAAGAATAAGCAGCAGAATTATCCTACTCTAACATCCACAGAAGCAAACCAAGAGTATGCCTTAGATCTGAGACACTGGCATATAGGTTCTTTATTGAATATACAAAGCCCACAAATGAAGATTTTATAAATAACTGTCACAAAATAGTCTAAAATGATTGGAATTTTGTTGAGAAGCTGAAAGGAAAAGCAAATTACCTTTGTGTCAATCTGCATAAACGAATGTCTGTTATATATCAACATGTAGTTGACTCATTTCAAATGTCAGATTTAATATGCTTAGTAAGCTCTGATCACTATACTTGTGAAAAAAAAAAAAAAAAATTGTACAGTTCAATTAATTACATTTTAAGTAATAAAATATTGGTTAAAAAATGGTTTTCCCTTTCCCCCAAGAAAACTTTTAATTGCCACTAGGAAATGTGATACATAATAGAGTATTACACTTTCTGATGGACTAATAATCTAGTGCACATGATTTTCAAAATCCAGTTATTACTGTACTAAATTCTGTTAAGTTAGTCACCAATATGATAATTCTATAGAAACAACAGTCACTTTTATCTATTAAGAAAGAAATTTCTCAATTGGCAGTACAGGGTATGTGTTTTAGTGTGCAAAATGTTTTGGATTAATCATGGCTTTTCGTAAGGGAGTGACTTGAAAGTGACTCAAAATATGAATTTATTATCTTTTTACTCTCAATGGCTAAATAGACCTTGTCATAACCATCCTCATCAAAATTTGTATAGGTAACAGTAAGCACTCACATACCATCGCAAACCACTCCTTTTCTTGCAATGACAAACACTCCTGGATCCTGACACTGATTAGTATCAACTTGAAAATTGTATGAATTGGTCCCAAGCCAAGAAGAGAGAGTGGAAAATGACTGAAAAAGCTTAGTTTCCATATATATATATATATATATATATATATATATATATATATATAAATATATATATATATATATACACACACCATAAAAGGATAAAAGAAAATATTTCTAACAGTAGCTTGACAATGAAGTATTTTCATCACTATTCATAGGATATGTTAGGTTGTTTTGGACAGAACAGAAATATATTTCTCAAAAAAGAGAAAGAAAGAGAGAAAAAAAACTGAATGTTACTGCATGCTATCTAGTAACATATTTCAAATCTGATTCTATTACTATGCAAAAGTCAACTGCAAAAAAACTTCATAAAAGGGAACTACAAGAATTAAAACAATTAAATACCCTTCAATAAAACATTTTCTAGAAGAGGTCTATATTTCAAAATCTACTGAATTTGACATCAATGTATTTCCTTGCCCATGACTGAGAGCGTGCATTTATGATGGTTTTAGTCGTCAGCTTTATCCCCTAAAATCCACATTTTAATGCCAAGATAGAGCCGGAAGAGATATTAGCTTTGCGAGTGATGTCATGACCGAGGCTGTGGAAAACTGCCCACTTAGGCCCCAGTTGCGCAAATTGTAGGAATTTTCGGCTATTCATTTTGTGTTTATCAATTGATTCCACTGATTTTCACTGCCATATTTAGTAAGCAGAAATTGTTATCAGGAGTCCATTGACAAATGTGATTGGTTTGCTGAATTTTATCCATTTGCATGTTTTTGCAATATACTGACAACCATCCTCTGTCACCCATTTTCAACATTAATACATTTGACATCAAGATATAAAATAAAAACATCACTTAAGTAACCTCAAATTGTGTTTAGTTATAAAAATATGGTCAGGTTCTTTATCTAACCCCTCCCCCCCCCCAGTAGGATCCTCACAAACGCCTAAAGATATCAGAAAAAAAAAATGATGAAAATGACAATTATGCAAATTTTAAAATGTCCATGCTTAAACCTCTCCCCAAAAAGTCACTACACATCAATGATGGTTTTAAAAAGTCACGAAATAAACAAATATGCATATGGAGAGCCCTCATGCACCACAAATGAGTGAATGAGAAACAAACATATTCATGAAGATTCTTAAAGTATGGAAACCCGTACGATTGAAAACATACGTAAAAAAATGCGAAAATACTAACCGGAAATCACTCAGATGATACGATATGGGAATAATAATACAAAGCGACAGCAAAAAGGCGATAATATACGTCGTCACTTGGGACAGCACCAAGACGTTATTCAATCCCATATTCAAAACCTCCTTCCCAGCCTTAATTTCTTCTTAATATTCCTCTAATTGAGAAATTATGACAGAAGTCCAGCCTGTCACGAGCTTTTCCCTTGCAATGGTCTGTTTATTGGCTGCGACAATCAACAAGGATCCGATCCTCTTTTGGGTATAAGTTCAGTGTCAAAAGAGGATTCCGACTCTCTTTGTGATGGTGTTGGAGAGTTTATTCTTCGTTTTCTCTTATTCTTTGGGCTTTTTAAGGAGTGACTGAAGGAAAATGTTTTCCTATCTTTCAAGGTGTTATATATGGGTAATGCTATATTGCTTTCTAAATTAAAAAATGATAAGTGAAGATGAGTGAAGATACACAATATCTGTAAACGTGAAATCATCTCCAGTAAGGATAAGAGAAATAAGAGAAGTAGTGACCAAAAACGCCTACGCAAACCCTAGTATATTGCATTCTTTAGGATGGCAAAAGTACGACGCAAAACAAAGGTAGAACAC
>NC_061820.1:35695699-35700699 GCF_019202785.1 Penaeus chinensis | reverse complement strand
AATAATATTGACAAAAAATAATTCTCTATTTTTTCCTCTGGCTGGATTGTGTATTTAATTTATCAATGTATCATATGTAGTATTACTGGGAAATCTGATCAAGAAACAAATATATTTCACCAATGCATCATGTGGAAATACTAAGAAATTTTATCAAGTAACAAAAATAAGAACATACCGCAGGTAAATGTCACAGCGTGCCTTTATTTTCTTTCTGTAAAACAGTATTGTTGACAAGAGAAATATCACTTTGGATCATAATGACTATTCTTGTCTCTAGCGACTTTTATAACACAAACCCGAGGATATTCGCTTGGGCGACCATGTCTTTTACAGTCATGCATCGGACCGTTTGAAGAAATCAAGAAAATTTCAGGTACGACTTTTGCAAATATGTGATTCACGGCTCAGTAGTTTTTTACAAATACATACAACCTTCAAGCGCATAGCAACAATTATATATACAAGAAACATGCTTGTTCGTGCAAGACAGTAAATACATCTCGGCAACAACGGACGTGGAAAATGGAAGAGCAAGATTATGCTGATCCATTTGTGATAATAACATCTACTAAGTAATGTCAGTTCCGGCTACATGATGCTTTTATAATTCTCGAAGAAACCGCCATCTTATTCCTTCGTCGATCATTCCTGGAAAGTATATTATTCTTTTATTGTCGGGTACTTATGGCATTCCTCTGACTACGTTTCTTAGATTGAAAGGCCTACACCCTGTCATTAAAATTCCCAAATATTCGGATTACTAAATTGTTCTAATCATTAATATTACTCGTACTGACAAAAAAATACGCATATTACCGCTTGATCGACGACATCTTGAAGGTAATTCTGGGTTCATACAGCCTCAGGTTTCCGAGACCGAACCGCGGGAAATGAAGCCTCGCCGTTCCCAGTGGCAGGCCTCCGTGAAGCGCTTCGCAACGCCATGAAGCGCTTCACGGAGCCATGTTACTGACCTCCTTGTGACTTGTTATGGGGCAGAGGGTGGATGTCCTCGTGAGATTTACATAATGTAATTTAGCAATAAGGACCGAACATGTAAAATGGACAATTTGCATAGATTCAATTAAAGTAGACGATGTAATAAAGATTTCTGACAAGTCGGAGTCCGTGACAGACACGACAGCAACGAACTCGCTTTGTAATGACATGTGGCTAAGACACAAAAACATACATACACATGTGTATACTCCGCCTGTCTGTCTGTCTCTGTCTGTCCATGTATATCTATCTATCTATCTATGTGTGTGTGCATGTGTTATGTATGTACACACACACACACACACACACACACACACACACACACACACACACACACACACATATATATATATATTGTGTGTGTGTGTGTGTGTGTGTGTGAGTGTCTGTGTGTGTGTGTGTGTGTTAGTAGAAATAAGTATGAGGATAAATAGCATAAAATCGGGAAAAAAATCGAGCAGAGGCTTTGGCAGTCTTATAAGTTATGGGGAGGAAGTAAAGGCGAGCGAGGGCTTTGAAGGCAGTCATCCCTCCAAAGCGGGTTTGGAGTGTAACATCGCATATTGATGTTATTCCAGAGGCCTCCTGATAAAACCTGTCACGTTCTCTCGGTTTTTGGGTAAAATTTGAACTCTGGTTTAATAAATGGTTGACATGATCCCGGCCGTACCTTTGTGTCCATCCCGGTGATTTTACGAGTGGACGTGATGTAGATGATATGATGCATACGTGGAAATTGTAGTGATAGATGTGATAGGCGATGATATATGAAAAAGGTGGACATTCATTCAAAGCATTTCCTCTTTGACAGAAGTAAGTAGCGGTAAATGATGTGGATCGGGTCAGTATCACGCATACATTGCCTGTTCTCGGTTGGAATGGAATACATGCTGAGGAAAAGACAATCAAGTCGAAGGCATAGAGTTCCGAAGCGATTGAATCATGAGAATAATCGAGAACAATCTCGTCTTTTATTACTTTTTAAACATTTTTTATAATACTTCTCTTGTCGATTTTTTACTGACTTTTTTACATTATCATTTTACTTTAACTTTTCTCCTTTGACTTTGCCTAGTTCACTGGGACAATATTTTACGCCAAGGCCTTGCTCGGCCAAGTCCGCGACCACTGGCCCCGTGGCCCCGTCGGGCACCCGGGAGAGTCATCCTCGTCGTCGTGACTTGCAACTTTTTAGCTTCCTGTTTTGCTCCAAATATTCCGGCATAGTTCCACAGGAGATTCATTTTGCCATCCATTGCCAAGGGACAATTGACTGCCGAGCTGCAATCTTTGAAATTGGTCGACACAACAGGTAGGCACGGAAACGGCAAACGGATGTGACTGGACGTTTGCGACTCTGGGAGTGGGGGGTGGGGGGGAGAGGGGGGATAGGGGGTATCTCTCCCTTACTCTCTCCCCCTCTCCCCCCTCTCTCCCTCTTCCCCTCATCCCCCCGCCTCTTCCCCCTCCCTGAGATCCGACCTTTACATAACTGCCATTAATGTGATTTACTCATTTGATAATATAACTACTACATACGAATCGACCTTTTTTTTATTATATCTTAAACTACAGCTAACAAGCACGTAAATAAATTGTTATTATTAATAGCAAATTGTATGCGTCATTATCAAGTGTCGCTGTCACACACACACGCACGCACGCACGCACCCCCTCCCCCCCACATACAAACACAAACAGACACATACACACATGCACACACACACACACACACACTCAGACACACACAACTCCATCGTCCTTGTGAAGGTCAAACGTTTTATGACAGCTATGAAAGTCGTAATTGATAAAAATGTTATCAATATTAGAGAGGAAAATATTAATAATAATAATAATAATAGTGATAATAATAGTAGTAGTAATAATAATAATGATATTAATGATAATAATAATAATGATAATAATGATTATAATAATAGTAACAATAATAATAATAATGATAATAATGATAATAATAGTAATAATAATAATGATAATAATGATAATAATAATAATAATAATATCAATGATAGTAATAATACCAATGATAATAATAATAGTGATGATGATGATAATTGCCGTTGAAAGATTCAGATCAGATGAAAAAAAAATGTAAACAACAATAAACTAAATAATATAAAAGATTAATAGAAAAGGAAGCAAATTACTCCCTCCTCATCTTATTATAAACTAATTACGTAATAAATCAACGCGGGCATTATATTACATTCCAACGCTAGTTGTGAGGCAACGCAGGGGAAACGGGCGTAAACATATATTCATTTTTTTAAAATCTAGCTTTTCAAATTCATGTTTTATTTTCAAGGCTGTCTTGACAATAATGTAGTTGACATAATTCGTTCGAAGTGAATCTTCCACGTTTCTGGTTCCACTTTCAAGACTTTTTTTTTTTTTTTATTAGTTTGTAGTTTCCAATATTGCTGTGGCGAATTGTTTCATACGTTCGTTACCCCTTTCACTGTCTTAGGTTAATTCTCTTTCCGAAATTCAAAATTGTCTTTGCTGCTTTCATTGTCTATCACAACCGTATCATTGCACTTTACCTTAAGTTATTTTCTTTACTCCTTACACATTTTCCCGCCATATTCTCTCGAAACGTGGATCCTGTTAATATCTTTCTTTGTGATTCCTGAAATATAACTCTCTAATTTTCCCATTACGTTTTAAGTTATTATTTTCATTGATATTATTACTGTGATAATATTAGTGATAATGATAATAATAATAAAATAATAATAACAATTATTATTGTAAGTTTCATTAATATTATCATTATTATTATCATTATTATTATTATCATTATTATTATCATTATTATTATTATTATCATTATTACTGTTACTAATATCATTGTCGTTATTATTATTATTATTATTATTATTATTATTATTATTATTACTATTATTATCATTATTATCATCATTACTATCGTTACTGTTATTGTAATTATTATTATCATTATTATTATTATTATTATTATTATTATTATTATTATTTTTATTATCATCTTTTATTATCATCATTATTATTAATTATCATCGTCATCATCATCATCATCATCGTCATCATAATCATAATTATTTCCTTCTCCTCCTCCTCCTAATCCTCCTAATCCTCCTCCTCCTAATCCTCATCCTCCTAATCCTCCTCCTAATCCTCCTAATCCTCCTCCTAATCCTCCTAATCCTCCTCCTAATCCTCCTAATCCTCCTCCTCCTAATCCTCCTCCTCCTAATCCTCCTCCTAATCCTCCTAATCCTCCTCCTAATCCTCCTAATCCTCCTCCTCCTAATCCTCCTCCTAATCCTCCTCCTCCTCCTTCTAATCCTCCTCCTCCTCCTAATCCTCCTAATCCTCCTAATCCTCTTCATCATCATCATCCTTATTTCACATTTCTCGAATCACCTAAACACAAAATTGCAAAACTGAATGAATTAAACTCTCTGCAACGGGCTTCCCGATGACGCAACCACGCAGCCTCCGAGCCTGGGAAAAGGCGATTATTCATCTCATTGTTGCCATGTCACGTGATTTTCATTGTTGGTTGTGTGTGAATGCGTGTATGTGTGTGTGTGTTGTGTGTTGTGTGTGTGTGTGTGTGTGTGTGTGTGTGTATTTAGATGTGTTTATGTGTGTTATGTGTGTGTGTGTGTGTTATTTGTGCGTATGTATGTGTGTGTGTGTGTGTGTGTGTGTGTGTGTGTGTGTGTTTAGATGTGTTTATGTGTGTCATTTGTGTGTATGTGTGTTATTTGTGTGTATGTATATGTGTGTGTGTGTGTGTGTGTGTGTGTGTTTAGATGTGTTTATGTGTGTTTAGATGTGTGTATGTGTGTCATTTGTGTGTGTGTGTGTGTGTGTGTGTGTGTGTGTGTGTGTGTGTGTGTGTGTGTGTGTGTGTGTGTGTTTACATGCAAGTGTTGTGAGTGTTTAGATGTGTATGTGTGTTATTTGAGTGTATGTCTCTATGTATATTT
>NC_061820.1:35683199-35685699 GCF_019202785.1 Penaeus chinensis | reverse complement strand
ACTATTTTCATCATTATTATCATTATTAATATTACTGTTATCATTATCATTATTATTATTACAGTTATCCTTATCATTATTATTATTATCATTGTTGTTATTATCATCATTACTATCATTATTATTACTATTATCATTATTATTACTATTATCACTATTATCATTATTATTTAATTCCGAGTTCCTGCTTCCTGGATGGTCGTGCTTGGCGATGCGAGCGGAGAGGGAGGTCGTTATGGAAGAGCTGCGTCGTCTCTCCCTTTTACGTTGTTGCTAGGTTGCTAGAATGGATTCATGTCACTCACTATCTCCGTCTCTCTCTCTCTCTCTCTTTCTCTCTCTCTCTCTCTCTCTCTCTCTCTCTCTATCTCTCTCTCTCTCTCTCTCTCTCTCTCTATATATATATATATACATATATACATATACATACATATACATATATATTTGTATAGATATATACATATACACATATATACATATGTACACACACACACACACACACACACACACACACACACACACACACACACACACACATACACACAAACACACACACACACATCTATACACACACACACACATTTATATATATATAGATAGATAGATTGAAGATAGATAGATAGGTAGATATAGATATAAATATATTCACAGCGTACTAACTGAAAAAAAACAATTACCAAGTTTAACGTGCATGTGTATGTGAATTTGTTAAATCTGTGTTTTTGAGTAGGCGTGTGTGAGCGCCTTTATATTTATATGTATGTATATATCATATATATATTTATATATATACACATATAAATATACATATACATAACATGCATATATACATGTATGCATAAACATATATGTATATGAACATACATACATCCACACACACACACATGTTTGCCTATGTTTGTGTGAGAGCCTGTGTGTTTGAATGGCACATTTGTTTATATTCATTCATTGTCTCGAACACATGTCACTAAGGCTCCTCCATGACAACGCGCCACGGCAACAGATTTAGTGTCATGTATCGGTATCGCCCCCCCCCCCCGCAATCTACTCACCTCCCCACCCTATATATATATATATATATATATATATATATATATATATATATGTAAACACACACACACACACACGCACACACACACAAACACACACACAAGCCCACACACACACACACACACACACATATATATATATATATATATATATGAAAACACATATAGACATATGTATATATGCATATATATATACATACATACATATATATATGTATATATATATATATATATATATATATATATATATATATATATATATGGTATGAGAGAGAGATAGAGAAAGAGAGAGAGAGAGAGAGAGAGAGAGAGAGAGAGAGAGAGAGAGAGAGAGAGAGAGAGAGAGAGATAGAGAGAGAGACAGAGAGAAAGAGAGAGACAGAGAGAGAGACAGAAAGATAGATAAGGAGAAAGACAGAGAGATAGAGACAGAAAGATAGCTAAAGAAAAGAAAAAAGAGAGAAAAATAAACAAACAAATAAAGATTAAAACAAAAAAAAAAAAAAAAAAAAAAATGAAAACCGACCTTCTATCATATCCTCGAAAGCGCCTCTGAAGGTATCCCGCCTCATCTTGCCTTGTCGATGTAGGTCAAGCACGAAGGTCAGTAGCTCATGTGTGGCATCGGAGGCACTGACCCGTTTATGGCTTCCGGCGGGAGTCATCGCGATCCTGTTATTGTGGTCGTGGGAGACCGAGAGATCGAGCGGCGGAGGGAGGTGGGGGATGGGGGGGGGGGTGGGGAATAGGGGGGTGGGGAATAGGGGGGTGGGGAATAGGGGGGTGGGGAATAGGGGGTGGGAAGGTGGGGAATAGGGGGTGGGGAGGTGGGGAAACGAGGTAGGGAGGTGGGGGTTGGGAGGATGGGAATGGGAGGTGGGGAATAGGGGGTGGGGAAGAGGAGGGTGGGGAGGTGGGGAATAGGGGGTGAGGGGGTGGGGAGGTGGGGAATAGGGGGGGGAATAGGGGGTGGGGAATAGGAGGTGGGGAGGTGGGGAAAAGGGATGGGGAAGGTGGGGAATAGGAGGGTGGGGAGGTGGGGAATGGAGTGGGGAATAGGGGTGGGGATGAGGAGGTGGGGGAGGTGGGAATAAGGGGGTGGGGAGGTGGGATGGGGGTGGGGAAAAAGGGGTGGGGAGGTGGAATTTGGGGGGTGGGGAGGTGGGGAATAGGGGTGGGGGAGGTGGGGATGGGAGTGGGAATTAGGGTGGGAAAGGAGGGTGGAGTGGGAATAGGGGTGAGGGGGTGGGGAGGTGGGGAATAGGGGTGGGAATAAGGGGGTGGGAGTGGGGAATAGGGGTTGGGGAGTGGGATAGGGGGGGGGGGATAAGGGGTTGGATGGGGGAATGGTGGGGAAGAGGGGGTGGAGTGAGGTGGGATAGGGTGAGGGGGTGGGAGGTGGGGAATAGGGGGGTGGGGAATGGGGTGGGGAATAGGAGGGGGGGTGGGGA
>NC_061820.1:35678199-35680699 GCF_019202785.1 Penaeus chinensis | reverse complement strand
AGGGAGGAAATATGAGGCAGATGGAGGGTGAAAGGTGGCGAGGGAGGAGAAGGAGGAGTAGGAAGAGTATGGAAGGGGAGGAAGAGGGGGTGAAAAGAAGGAAGGGTTAGGAGGAGGAGGAGAAGAAAGGGAGGTGTGAAGAGGAGAAGGAGACGGCGGGAGGAGGGGTGGAGGAGGAGGAGGAAGAAAAGGAGAAAGAGAAGGAAAGGGAGAAGAAGATGAAGAAGCAGGAAGGGAAGAAGGATGAGAGGGAGGAGGAGGAGGAAGCGGTAGAAGAGGAGGCGGAAGAGAAGGAGAAGGATAAGAGGAGGAAGGAAGCAGGAGGAAGAGGAGAACAAGGAGTAGGGAGAAGAAAAAGAAGGAGATGATGAATGAACGGTGACAGCAGAAGTGAAAGAAATGGAAGAAGAAAGAAGAAAGAGGAAAGAGGAAAGGAGAAACAGAGTGGAGAAGAATGCTAATATAACGAAAACGAAAGAAAAAACGACTCGATTTTTCGTATACAGGAAAGAAACGAAAATAAAAACAGACAGACACGTAAATATACATGTTGAACATATGCTAATGAGAGAAAGAAATATGGAACTATTTGAGGAAACATGAACCTGGACGCTAAAGATCAGGGAATGAGGGAAGAGAGAAGGAGGAGAGAAGGACGAAGGGAAGAAGGGCGAGGAGGAGAGGGGAGGGGAAGGGGAAGAGGGGAGAAGAGATGAGAGAGAGAGGGGAGAGGGAGAGCGAGGGGAAACAGAGGTCATTACGGGAGAGGCTGGCTTGACGTCACAATGGAGATAGATAAGGGAGGGAGAAACGTACAATATATGATGAATATGTGGACAAAGTATCATATATATATATATATATATATATATATATATATGATATATATATATGATATATATATATATATATATATATATATTTATATATATATATATATATATATATATATATATATATATATATATATATATATATATATATATATATATGTGTGTGTGTGTGTGTGTGCGGGCATGTATAGTGTATGTATTCATCCGTTTATGTGTGTTTATATACCTCTATGTGTATTCATCAACCTATACCTATCATTTTTATATATCTCTTTCTTTGCCTGTCTGTTTAGAAACAGATATGCATTTCTTTGTGCGTAAACGTGCACGTTTGGTTATAACCTAATCGATGCACAAACAGTCCAGACAAGCGGATATTTACCCCTTGACCTACTTCCACCAGCCCGTAAAGAAAATGGCTCATGTGAAAGAAAGAAATGTCGGCCATCCTGTCCAGACTCTTTATTTTACACCATTGGACCGACAGGAGATCCGACGGACGAAATACGGCATTTCTAATTACTTCAAGGGATATTACATGGACTCCCACGCCAGCCTTTAATAGAGGCGATACGAGGGGAGGGGGGGGGGGGGGAGGGGAGGGGAAGAATAGGTGAGGATAGGAGGCGAGGACGACGTGAGGAGAGGAGGCGGGGATGAGGTGAGGAGAGGAGGCAAGAATGACGTCAGTTCGGGTAAAAACGGCGCGGCTTCAGGCTAGACGAACGAGTGTCTGCAGCGGAGGCGGAGAAGGAAAGAATGGAAGAAAGAATGAAAGAAAAAATAAATAAAAGGGATGGAGAAAGAGAAAAGGAAGATCTGAATCTTTTTTTTTTCTCCAAAGGAAAAGGAGAAAGGAACAGAAAGATGGAGAGAAAGGAAGAGAAAGAAAGATGGGGAGAAATAAACAAAAGAGAGATGGAGAGAAAGAGAAAGAATGAAAGAAAAAATTAAAACGATAGAGAAAGAGAAAAGGAAGATCTGCATCTTTTTTTTTCTTTTTCTCCAAAGAAAAAAGAGGAAGAAAAGAAAGAGAAAGATGGAGAGAAAAGAAAGAAAGGTGGAAAGTAAGAAAAAGAAAGACAAAGATGGATAGAAAGAAAAAGAAAGAAAGATGGAGAAAGAGAAAAAAAAGAAAGATGATAAAATGAAAAGAAATATGGAGAGAAAGAAAGTAGAAAGAGAAATGGAGAGGAAGAGAAAGAAAGGTGGAGAGAAAGAAAGAAAAAAAAAGACGCAGAAAAAAAAGAAAGATGGATAAAAAGAAAAGAAAAGAAAGATGGATAGAGAGAAAGAAAGATGGAGAGAAAGAAAGAAGAAAAGAAAGAAAAAAAAAGAGATTTGGAGAGAAAGAAAAAGAAAAGAAATATGGAGAGACAAAAAAAAAAAGAAAGATGTAGAGAAAGAAAAAAAAAGAAAAAAGAAAGATGGAGAGGAAGAAAAGGAAGAAAGAAAGATAGAAAGAAAAGAAAGAAAGAATGACGGAGGAAAAAGAAAGATTTAGAGAAATATGGAAAGATACGTGTGCATTTTAATATGGAAAGGAGGAAGTCTTTTTGTTAGCGAGTGGTTTCAGGGAGACTGGATAGACTCATTTCCAGGCAATGACTCTTCTCTCTGCTCCTCTCTCTCTCTCTAGCATACTCGATCTCATCTCATCTCTCTCT
>NC_061820.1:35670699-35673199 GCF_019202785.1 Penaeus chinensis | reverse complement strand
ATGCATACATACACACACATGCACATACACATATAGTCACACACACACACACATACACATACATACACTCACATACACATACACACATAGTCACACACACACACACACACACACACACACACACACACACACACACACACACACACACACACAAACACACACACACTCACATGATGAAGCATAGAATGTTTTGATTCAGAAGCCATTTGGAATTAATTGAAAACCTCTTTTATACTGAATTAGAAAATTCCCTCATTTTACTCACGTTATGAAATATCTATCCTTTGATACAAGTATATCAATTATGACAATATAAAAGAGCAAACAAAGAAAAATAAATCATGATGGAAGGGTCATTACCCCCCCCCCACACACACACACAAAAAAAAAAAAGAAGAGAAAAAGGAAAAAAAAGAAAAAAGGAAAAGTCACCGTGATTCGATTTAATAAATCAGATTCGCTGAGTCATAGTGAGTCAGCTCTTGCCGTCTTCGACAGATACTGGTATTTGATTTTCTTGCTCTGATCGAGATGTTGCAAAGAAATATGGTGTTGATGGTAGTGATTGTTTGTTGACATGATGGGAAGGAGGGAGATAGATAGATAGATAGATAGATAGATAGATAGATAGAGAGAGAGAGAGAGATAGATAGATAGAGAGAGAGAGAGAGAGAGATAGAGCGAGAGCGAGCGAGAGAAAACGAGAGCGAGCGAGAGAAAGAGAAAGAGAAAGAGAAAGAGAAAGATAAATAGAAAGAGAGAGAGAGAAAATCGCATATAACCAAAAATTGCATTTTTTTTAGCCTTTTGAAAGGTCATTTCAGTGTGGGATGCTGATGGAAATATGAAGCTGTGCGTGTGTACCTTGCTATGTATGCACACGTGTATGTGTCTCAGGAATGTGTGTCTGAAATATATATGTATATGTGCACGTGCGTGTGTGGTGTGTCTGTGCGTGCATGCGTGTGTTTGTCTCTACACATATAATCAAAGCATCAAAAGAAACCGCAAGTCACCAGACGGGCATGAGTAGCTACACGTGAAAACGTATCTCTAAGTAAGCCCTGAAGACGAAACCAGAAAATGCGGAAACAACGACTCACTTTAAAGAAAAAAAAAAGAGAAAAAAAAAAAATTAAGCATAAATCCTGTACACATTGCGAGTCACTTCCGACGCGAGGTGTTCGAAACCCTCGGCAGCGTCTTCGGCTCGCAGCGTCGATCCTAAACCCAAGTCACGGTCGCAAACTAGCAATTCCATTAGTCGTAACCCATGTAATGGTGCAGATGCGTTCGGATCCGCTAATGCAATTCTTATTCCTTGTGTTAATCAGCCATTTGAAGATTCTGTTTCAGTCATACATCAACCACTTGACTCATTGGGTTGGGTAACACGCAGGTGAAGACAATAGCTGTGAGAGGAACCATTGTCTCTTTCATCAATATACCAATCTACCGTTCTGTCTTCCATCAACCTCGCTCGCGCCCGTTCGCTCCGCCCATCAAGAAAGGAGTAATTTCACGCATTCTCGCACGGTTTCAAAGACTGGGAGAGAGAGATAGAGAGAGAGAGAGAGAGAGAGAGAGAGAGAGAGAGAGAATGAGGTAACGCGAGTTATCCTATCCCCAACCTTAATAAGTTTTTAAAGATAGATATATACTAATAAAGAGAAATATAGATGCATAACTCGGTAAATAAATAGAAAAAGACAAAGAAATAGAAGATACGAACAAACAGACAGAGAGCGAAAGAATAAAATTATGAAAATACAGAAAAAAAGTCATATACCACATATCAACTATTTTCCCCTCAAACCTACCCCTACCCCCCCCCCCTTCCTAAATGCCGAAAAGGATAAGACAAACAAAATAAAACGAAATGAAATGGTACACTATCACATTTCACACAAACGGAGGAGAGACGAAGGGGAGGGAGGGAGAGACGAAGGGGACGGAGGGAGAGACGAAGGGGAGGGAGGGAGAGACGAAGGGGAGGAGGGAGAGACGAAGGGAGGGAGGGAGAGACGATGGAGAGAGAGAGAGAGAGAGAAAGAGAGAGAGAAAGAGAGAGAGAGAGAGAGAGAGAGAAGAGAGAGAGAGAGAGAGAGAGAGAGAAGAGAGAGAGAAGTGAGAGAGGGAGAGAGAAGAGAGAGAGAGAGAGAGAGAGTAGAGAGAGAGAGAGAGAGAGAGAGAGAGAGAGACTTTGATTTTGACTTTGACATATTTATTGAGAGACAAAAAATTATATCTCAGAGGAATGAGGTAACGCGAGTTATCCTATCCCCAACCCTTAATAAGTTTTTAAAGATAGAATAATACTAATAAAGAGAAATATAGATGCATAACTCGGTAAATAAATAGAAAAAGACAAAGAAATAGAAGATACGAACAAACAGACAGAGAGCGAAAGAATAAAATTATGAAAATACAGAAAAAAAGTCATATACCACATATCAACTAATTTTCCCCTCAAACCCAACCCCCACCCCCCCCCCACCCC
>NC_061820.1:35599159-35616659 GCF_019202785.1 Penaeus chinensis | reverse complement strand
TAAGCAAATGTATTACGTTAATTATGCATAAGTAACGTTTCAAAATCTACATAAACATTATAGTATATTGTGCGGTTTATATAACAGTTTATATAAACACCTGATGTCATAATATAAACTTATATAACATTTATTAATCACACTTCGTTCTTGAACTTTAAAAAATGGTAATGAAGATATAACATCTAGGATTATGTAATTTTAATCCGGATAATATTAATGCGACGTTATGTTAGATTCGATCAAGGAACTTAAAATGAATGAATTATTCCAAGGTTACTGATAAAGACATGTAGACTAAATTTTGCATTGCTGGTGACCTTGTTTCTCTCTCTCTCTCTCTCTCTCTCTCTCTCTCTCTCTCTCTCTCTCTCTCTCTCTCTCTCTCTCTCTCTCTCTCTCTCTCTCTCTCTCTCTCTCTCTCTCTCTCTCTCTCTAGCTGTTCATCTTCAAAGGACAGGCACTTAGGTCGACCCCTACGTGGTCGGGGAATGACAATGGCGACGAACCAACAAATGGAAACCGAGGGGAAATATGAAGTCCTCAGAGAGAAGGATATTGGTGGGGTCCCGGAGAGGCTGAAGAAAAAGCAAAGAGGCAGCTATCTGCTTCTGTGGAAGTTACGCCTCCCGGACACCTGTGCACGCATTTTAAGAACAATACAAGGCTTCGGAGGCCCTAAAAATGGACCCTTACAATAAGACATACGGATCAACCGAGCTGAAAATTGGGAGAAATAACGTTTAGGTCAGATGCAAGAACGGACAAATTCTTGCTCATATAACAATTACCAGTGCAGGTGGCGAAGTGCTTGAAAAAGCCAAGGGTTTGGAGGAAGGGAAAATGTACGACCGTCATTGTGCTCGATGTCCCATCCATACGAGGCGCATGGAGATTAATGGAATGATGAGTCATCATAGCGTATGAGAGGGAGGTAATCCCCAAAATTATTTAAATGGTTGAGGACATGGCACCCTTTAGGTGTGCCGTCTTCAAATCCCTGACCCCGTTTTGCTGTAATTGCTCAAAGTGGGGCCACGGAACACGTCCACGAGACGCACCGCGATGTACTGCGCATTTCCTCACGGAAGTTCAGAATGCGCAGAAAAGATTTACGAAGGAAAAAATGTTTCTTTGAAATGCGTGACCTGCCGACAAGAGCATAACTCTTCATCGTGCGCTTACTACCCTAAGGACAGGAAAACAAATAGTGAAAGAAGCAGGTAGGCCCCCCCCCCCCCAGCCCCGGGCTTTAATGACGTGGGGGAATTCCCACACCTGCAGAGGTCAACAGTGATGGCCCCTGCAAAGGAAGCCATGGCACTGGCCACAGTGCCAGCACCAACAGAGTTAAAGCTCCGTCAACTCAAGCCCCAGCAGCAGTTTCAGCACCAGCCCTAGTACCATCTTCTGCACCAGCTTCAGCACCAGCTTCAGCATCAGTTATGGCATCAGCTGCAGCTCAGCCCTCACTACAGCAAGACAAAAAGAGCCCAGCGGAGAAATGAAGGATCTGCTACAAATGCTACTTCGGCAGGTGGAGCAGATAATGATGATGATGCAACAACAAATGGTTCAGGAATCGCAACTTCAGGAAAGGTTGTTCACGTTTCTCCTCGATCAACAACAGCATCACCCTATAGTGGGCCTTGGAAATGGTCAAGAAATCAATGTCTCCAAGTATTGAAATGTATTACTTGGAATAAACAGTTTACAGAAACGCGAGGCAACTCTCACACAGTACCATCACTCTGAAAATGTTGATGTGTGTTTCCTTCGGGAAGTCAGAACTGGGGCTCGTTATGTAAAAATCGCGGGATACACATACTATGGCAGACCAAATATTGCTCATCCCTCTACGAGAAGGCTTGGCATTTACATAAAGAACTCAATTCCATCGCAAGTGATTGATGGCAATCGTGACAGCACATGCGCCGAATATCTTTTTTTTTTTTTTTTTTTTTTTTTTTTTTACCGACCATATGATATTTTAATACAGTGATCATATTACAGCCCTTCAGGCATGTATATAACACTAATTTTTAACTGATGGCCCTCTACACAGATAGAAGCACAGCCAGTTTTCAAATCTCTCTCTCTCTCTCTCTCTCTCTCTCTCTCTCTCTCTCTCTCTCTCTCTCTCTCTCTCTCTCTCTCTCTCTCTCTCTCTCTCTCTCTCTCTCTCTCTGAGGTACTTGTTGCCACGGCCGTCCACCAGGGGTTTGGTTAACTGAAATTCACGGTCCGCTTGCACAAGTTTTTTCTTCATAGTTTTTTTTTTTGATGGTCAGAATGGCCGGTTTGTGCAGAAGGAGCCCCAGGCAGCGAGTAGGCCCTGGAGGGTGGGTGCCCTGGAGGGTGGGGGCCCTGGAGGGTGGGGGCCCTGGAGGGTGGGGGCCCTGGAGGGTGGGGGACTCCCGGGAGAAGGCTGCGTCCGAGCGGGGGCGTGACTCGAGGAAGAGTGTTTGTACGGGTCAAGGTTACCCCGGAGGTCATGAGCGCAGTGGGCGTGGCTTAGGTCAGTACGGCGGCGGTGCCGCCCTATTGGTCACCCCTGCTAGTTGGAGGGCGTGACATTGAAGGCATCTGACCAGTCTGAGACTTTCTCTCTCTCTCTCTCTCTCTCTCTCTCTCTCTCTCTCTCTCTCTCTCTCTCTCTCTCTCTCTCTCTCTCTCTCTTTCTCTCTCTCTCTCTCTCTCTCTCTCTCTCTCTCTCTCTCTTTCTCTCTTTCTCGCTCTCTCGCTCTCTCGCTCTCTCTCTCTCTCTCTCTCTCTCTCTCTCTCTCTCTCTCTCTCTCTCTCTCTCTCTCTCTCTCTCTCTCTCTCTCTCTCTCTCTCTTTCTCTCTTTCTCGCTCTCTCGCTCTCTCGCTCTCTCGCTCTCTCGCTCTCTCTCTCTCTCTCTCTCTCTCTCTCTTTCTCTCTTTCTCGCTCTCTCGCTCTCTCGCTCTCTCGCTCTCTCTCTCTCTCTCTCTCTCTCTCTCTCTCTCTCTTTCTCGCTCTCTCGCTCTCTCGCTCTCTCGCTCTCTCGCTCTCTCGCTCTCTCGCTCTCTCGCTCTCTCTCTCTCTCTCTCTCTCTCTCTCTCTCTCTCTCTCTCTCTCTCTCTCTCTTTCTCTCTTTCTCGCTCTCTCGCTCTCTCGCTCTCTCGCTCTCTCGCTCTCTCTCTCTCTCTCTCTCTCTCTCTCTCTCTCTCTCTCTCTCTCTCTCTCTCTCTCTCTCTCTCTCTCTCTCTCTCTCTCTTTGGTTGTTAATATCAATATGATTTTTTGTTATCATTATTACTATTATCATTATTATTTTACTGGCATTGTTATAATTATTATCATCATCTTTATTATCATGTAATTATTTTATTTCTATCATAAAAGTATGATAATCACATAAATTATCATGCCATTGTCATTACTATTATCATTATTATCGTTTTGTTTACTATCAGCAGTATTGTCATTATTATTGTCACTGTCAGATCATTATTATCACTTTTATCGTGTTACCATTATTTTCCTTAATTTTCATTATTATCATTCTTTTCATTATCATTATTATTCCTTAGTGACATAATTTTCAAGGTAGTTCTAAAAACGATGTTATTGATACCTACCAATATCATTATCATTCAAATGAAATCATGTTACTGAATATGACAAAAGAGATGAAGCATTTGTAAAACATCCATATTCTGCCTTCATTACGTTACGCAGAATTTATGTGGAGATTTGCAAGCTGAATTTATGTTATGGATGCTGTTTTGCATAATGTACATCGGTTGTTCGAAGAAGCCGACATTCTCTAAATCATACATATTACTGATATTTATATTTGGTTCACAGGGAGAGACAGAAAAGGGGGGGGGGGGAGGAGAAAGGGAAAAGGGAGGGGAAAAGGAAGAGAGAGAGAGAGAGAGAGAGAGAGAGAGAGAGAGAGAGAGAGAGAGAGAGAGAGAGAGAGAGAGAGAGAGAGAAAGAGAGAGATAGACAGTTTTTTTTCTTTCAATTATAAGTCAATTAGAGTTAATTAATAGATATGGATATGATTAAAATTAAATTTAAAAGGAATAATCGAATTAATCACTTTTATTAAATATTTACCGTAAAAGTCGGTAAGATCCCTTTACATCCTGTTATGCAATGGATGTCATAAAAAATAACTGCTCTTATAAATGTGTTATTTTTATCTGATATTTTTTCCTTTTCACTCTCGTTTCATTCAGTTTATGCTATAGATAAATAACCTATATAACTATTTTCGATTTTTTTCTCTTTCTCTCTCTCTCTCTTACTTTTCTCTCTCTCTCTCTCTCTCTCTCTCTCTCTCTCTCTCTCTTTCTCTCTCTCTCTCTCTCTCTCTCTCTCTCTCTCTCTCTCTCTCTCTCTCTATCTATCTATCTCTCTCTATCTATCTCTATCTCTCTCTATCTCTCTCTCTCTCTCTCTCTCTTTCTCCGTCTCTCTCTCTCTCCGTCTCTCTCTCTCTCTCCGTCCCTCTGTCTCTGTCTCTGTCTCTGTCTCTCTGTCTCTCTGTCTCTCTGTCTCTCTGTCTCTCTGTCTCTCTCTCTGTCTCTCTGTCTCTCTGTCTCTCTGTCTCTCTGTCTCTCTGTCTCTCTGTCTCTCTGTCTCTCTGTCTCTCTGTCTCTCTGTCTCTCTGTCTCTCTGTCTCTCTGTCTCTCTCTCTCTCTCTCTCTCTCTCCCTCTCTCCCTCTTTTCCTCTTTCCCTCTTTCCCTCTTTCCCTCTTTCCCTCTCTCCCTCTCTCCCTCTCTCCCTCTCTTCCTCTCTTCCTCTCTTCCTCTCTTCCTCTCTTCCTCTCTTCCTCTCTCCCTCTCTCCTCTCTCTCTCTCTTTCTCTCTTTCTCTCTTTCTCTCTTCTCTCTTCTCTCTCTCTCTTCTCTCTTTCTCTCTTTCTCTCTTTCTCTCTTCTCTTCTCTCTTCTCTCCTTCTCTCTTTCTCTCTTTCTCTCTTTCTCTCTTTCTCTCTTTCTCTCTTTCTCTCTCTCTCTCTCTCTCTCTCTCTCTCTCTCTCTCTCCTCTCTCTCTCTCTCTCTCTCTCTTTCTCTCTTTCTCTTTCTCTCTTTCTCCCTCTCTCTCTTTCTCTCTTTCTCTCTTTCTCCCTCTCTCTATCTTTCTCTCTTTCTCCCTCTCTCCCTCTCTCTCTTTCTCTCTTTCTCTCTTTCTCCCTCTCTCTCTTTCTCTCTTTCTCTCTTTCTCTCTTTCTCTCTTTCTCTCTTTCTCTCTTTCTCTCTTTCTCTCTCTCTCTCTCTCTCTCTCTCTCTGCTTCTCTCCCTTTCTACCTCCCTCCCTTCCTCCGTGCGTATATTACATGCGTGCCTGTTTTTCTAAATGTTTACGTTCATATATCAGTCACGATTTTCACGGCCGCTCTGCTCGCTAACATCCATCTTTTCTCTGACTGAATGAAATAAATATCTCCCTTAAACCGGTGCTCGCTTCGAGGTTTCGCAAAAGACCTGACTCATTATTCAATTTCAATTAGCCGACACACTTGTTTAAACACCGCTTCATGACATGGAAATGAAGCAGATTGGAAGAAACGCCCGAGCAAATTCTGCTGAATTTTTCTAAAGCAGTCTATCAGCATTTTTTTTTTTTTTTTTTTTATTGGTGTACTTTATATTTTTTTTTTTTTCAAGTTTATTGCTTTGATTATTTGTTGTTTGTGTTCTATAATAGATATTAGGAGATGGCATAGAGAATAGTGGCAAAGATGAATGATCTTTTCTTCGAGATGAAAAGGAGATCGAAATATTAGAGATACGTTTAATTGCTGCCTCTGCCAAACAGACAAGAATCAAGTGATATATAAGGGGGGAGCAGGAGGAAAAGGAAAAGGAAAAGGAAAAGGAAAAGGAAAAGGAAAAGGAAAAGGAAAAGGAAAAGGAAAAGGAAAAGGAAAAGGAAAAGGAAAAGGAAAAGGAAAAGGAAAAGGAAAAGGAAAAGGAAAAGGAAAAGGAAAAGAAGGAGAAGGAGACGGAAAACTTCCGAATCACCAATTAGATAGAACCTTTCAAATCAACGCAACCAGCTTTTCACACTAGGATACTACACTTTAATTGGCGCTCACGAAATCACGCAATTCAGACCCGACAAAGAACCCTGTGTTTGCAATGCGTGCCAAAAATGTTGCCTGGATATCGACGCGGCGTTTGAGTGCCAAGGAAGTGCTAGGCGGGCGAGGGGGGGAAGGGGGAGGCACGCGGGGAGGCTGAGATCCGGAGACAGACTGAATCGTCTTCTCGGATTGCTTGATTCTGCGTCCTGTTTGGCGAGTGTTTTTTATATATGTAGCTGTCTTTTATCTTATTATATATGTATGTTTATGTATAAATATATATATATATTTTTTTTTTTTTCGCGCGACAAGAAAAAAGGGAGATGTGAGAGTAAAAGAAAGAGAAAGACAGAGAGAGATTGAGAAAGAAATAAGAGAGAGGCAGAGAGAGGGAGAGACAGAGAGAGGGAGAGCGAGAGAGAGAGAGAGAGAGAGAGAGAGAGAGAGAGAGAGAGAGAGAGAGAGAGAGAGAGAGAGAGAGAGAGAGAGAGAGAGAGAGAGAGAATGAGAAAGAAAGATAAAGAGAGAGAAAGAGGCGAAGGGAGAAAGGGTCAGGGAGAGCAAGCCGATGAAGAGAGGGGGGGGGGAGGTAAGGAGGGAAAGAGAGCAAGGGAGATTGAGAAAGACAGGAAAGGAAAGAAATAAAAATAAATATAGATACAGACAGACAGAGAGAGAGAAAAAAAAACTGTACCTCATGAATTGCATAAGAGACATTCGAGCACTTAAGAATTTCTTTTTTTTCTCTCCTAACTTTTTCTTTCTCTCTTCCTCCCCCTTATTCTTCATCTTTCTTTCTTTCTTCCCTTCTTCATTTCTTCTTTCTCCCTCTCTTCATTTCTTTCTTTCTTTCCTTCTTTTTTCCATAAGGTGTATCGAAGGAAAGGATAACCTTGAGTCTATATCACGGGCCACGTGAGGAAATCGATGGCCGTGAATATTTAATTGGACCGGAAAGACGCAGTCCACTCTGCTCTCTTTCTTTCCTCTCTCTCTTTGCTCGTGTTTTCTCGTCCTTTCTTTTCTTTATTTCTCTTTCCCACATACACATATATATAGTTTTTCTTTATACATGTATGTATATGTGTATATATATATATATATATATATATATATATATATATATATATATATACACATATATGTGTATATATTTACATATACACACACACATAATATATATATATATTATCTTTCCCACATACACATATATATATAGTTTTTTTTTATACATGTATGTATATGTATATATATACATATATGTGTATATATTTACATAAACACACACACATATATGTGTGTATATATATATATACACACACACTAGTGAGAGTGAGTGAGTGAGTGAGTGAGTGAGTGAGTGAGTATAAATATACACACACACACACACACACACACACACACACACACACACACACACACACACACACACACACACACACACACACACACACACACATATATATATATATATATATATATATATATATATATATATATATATGAATATATATATGAATATGTATATATACACATATGTATATATACATATGAGAAAATATACATATATTTAAATATACATATATGTAAATATACATACATATATATACATATATATATATATATATATATATATATATATATATATATATATATATATAATATATATATATATATTATATTATGTTTATTATATATATTTGTATACATACACACACACACGTCTTTTTGCTTTCATCTTTCCCTTTCCTTATCTTAACAGTCAGTTTCTTGGAATGTTTGGTTATCATAGAAATATCCAGTATCTTGGAGATACTGGATATGTAGAACTGGTATAGTATTAAAAGCATAAAGAGAGAGAGGGAGAGAGAGGGAGAGAGAGGGAGAAAGGGGAGAAGGGGAGAAGGGGAGAAGGGGAGAAGGGGAGAAGGGGAGAAGGGGAGAAGGGGAGAGGGGGAGAGGGGGAGAAGGGGAGAAGGGGAGAAGGGGAGAAGGGGAGAAGGGGAGAAGGGGAGAAGGGGAGAAGGGGAGAAGGGGAGAAGGGGAGAAGGGGAGAAGGGGAGAAGGGGAGAAGGGGAGAAGGGGAGAAGGGGAGAAGGGGAGAAGGGGAGAAGGGGAGAAGGGAGAAGGGGAGAAGGGGAGAAGGGGAGAAGGGGAGAAGGGGAGAAGGGGAGAAGGGGAGAAGGGGAGAAGGGGAGAAGGGGAGAAGGGGAGAAGGGGAGAAGGGGAGAAGGGGAGAAGGGGAGAAGGGGAGAAGGGGAGAAGGGGAGAAGGGGAGAAGGGGAGAAGGGGAGAAGGGAATGGGAAAGGGAGAAGGGGAGAAGGAGAAGGGGAGAAGGGGAGAAGGGGAGAAGGGGAAAAGGGAGAAAGGGGAAAGGGAAAGGGAGAAGGGGAGAAGGGGAGAAGGGGGAAGGGGAAAAAGGGAGAGGGAGAAGGGGAGAAGGGGAGAAGGGAGAAGGGGAAAAGGGGAAAGGGGAGAAGGGAGAAGGGGGAAGGGGAGAAGGGAGAAAGGGGAGAAGGGGAGAAGGGGTGAAGGGAAAGGGAGAAAGGGAAAAGGAGAAAAGGAGAAAAGGAGAAAGGAGAAAAAGAGAGAAGAGGGGAAAGAGAGAAAGAGAGAAAGAAAGAAAGAAGAGAAAGAAGAGAGGCAGAGAGCAAGAGAGAAAGAGAGAAGAGAGAATAAGAGAATAAGAAAAATAAGAAAAAAAGAAAATTTAAGAGAAGAAAAAGAGAATAAGAGAAAAGAGTTTAAGAGAATAAAGATTAAGAGAATAAGAGAAAAGAGAAAAAGAATAAGAGAATAAGAAATAAGAGAATAAGAAATAAGAAAATTAAAAAGAATAAGAAATAAGAGAATAAGAATAAGAAAGAGAGAATGAGGGATTGAGAAAATTGAGAGAATGAGAGAATGAGAGAATGAGAGATGAGAGAATGAGAAAATTTGGAGAATGAGAGAATGAGAGAATGAAGAATGAGAGATGAGAAAATTGAGAGAATGAGAGGAATGAGAAGAAAGAAGGGAAAGAGAGAAAAAGAGAGAAAGAAAGAGAAAAAGAGAAAAAAAAGAGAAAGAAAGGAAAGAGAGAATAGAGAGAAAAGAGAGAAAAGGAGAACAAGAGAACAAAAGAGAACAGAGAGAACAGAGAGAACAGAGAGAACAGAAGAGAACAGAGAGAAAAGAGAGAACAAGAGAGAAAGAGAGAGAAAGAGAGAGAAAGAAGAAAAAAGAGAAAGAGAAAGAGAAAGAAAAAGGGAGAAAGAGAAGAGAAAGAGAAAGAGAAAGAAAAAGAGAAAGAGAGAAGAGAGAAAGAGAGAAAGAAGAAAAGAGAGAAAGAGAGAAAGAGAGAAAGAGAAAAAGAGGTAAAGAGAGAATGGGAGAAAGAGAGGAAGAGAGAAAGAGAGAAAGAGGAAAGAGAAAAAGAGAGAAAGAGAGGAGAGAAAGGAAAAAAAGGGAAAAAAGAGAAAAAGAAGAAAGAGAGAAAAGAGAAAGAGAGAAAGAGAGAAAGAGAAAGAGAAAGAAAGAAGAAAGAGAGAAGAGAGAAAAGAAAGAGGAAAGAGAGAAAGAGAGAAAGAGAGAAGAGAGAAGAGGAAAGAGAGAAAGAGAGAAAGAGAGAAAAGAGAGAAAAAGAGAAAAAGAGAAAAGAGAAAAAGAGAAAAAGAGGAAAAAGAGAAAAGAGAAAAAGAGAAAAAGAGAAAAAGGAAAAATAGAAAAAGAGAAAAAGAGAAAAAATATAAAAAGAGAAAAAGAGAAAAAGAGAAAAAGAGAAAAAAAGAGAAAGAGAAAGAGAAAGAGAAAGAGAAAGAGAAAGAGAAAGAGAAAGAGAAAGAGAAAGAGAAAGAGAAAGAGAAAGAGAAAGAGAAAGAGAAAGAGAAAGAGAAAGAGAAAAGAGAAAGAGAAAGAGAAAAGAGAATGAGAAAGAGAAGAGAGAGAAGAGAGAAAGAGAAAGAGAAAGAGAAAGAGAAAGAGAAAGAGAAAGAGAAAGAGAAAGAGAAAGAGAAAGAGAAAGAGAAAGAGAAAGAGAAAAAGAGAAAGAGAAAGAGAAAGAGAAAGAGAAAGAGAAAGAGAACGAGAGAACGAGAGAACGAGAGAACGAGAGAACGAGAGAACGAGAGAACGAGAGAAAGAAAGAGAGAAAGAAAGAGAGAAAGAGAGAAAGAAAGAGAGAAAGAGAGAAAGAAAGAGAGAAAGAGAGAAAGAAAGAGAGAAAGAGAGAAAGAAAGAGAGAAAGAGAGAAAGAAAGAGAGAAAGAGAGAAAGAAAGAGAGAAAGAGAGAAAGAAAGAGAGAAAGAGAGAAAGAAAAGAGAGAAAGAGAGAAAGAAAGAGAGAAAGAGAGAAAGAAAGAGAGAAAGAGAGAAAGAAAGAGAGAAAGAGAAAGAGATATTGCGAGAGGGAGTAGAAGTATGCAACACACATGCATTTAGATTTTCCAAAATCATATCCTAAAAAATTACAGCAAGTCCTGAACCACATTTCATTTATTTATGTATTTATCTTTTATCTTTTTTTTTTCTTTCTTTTTTTTTCATTAGCCTGACGTACATGCGAACTTATTTGCGTTCTCTCAGTGTGGTTTATCCTCTTCTGTTTTCTTACTACAAAGTTATCTTCATTTTTCTATTCATGTCTTCTTATCCATTGTCATTTATGTTATGAAAATTCTTTATTAATCTCTTACGTCATTTCATTTCACGTTCATTTGCATGGGGTTTCATGTGTACGTAAATATTTTCTTCAGTATATTCATAATATATAGTCTAGTTTTCTTTTGTTTTTTTTATGTATGTTTTAATAGCTGATATGGTGTTAACTACTTTGTAAAAATGTAAATCATTTATTCCAGATTTGCATTTTACATTCATTTCCATTGTGTATTAAATGCTAGTCTCAGTTCATCAGACCGATAGACAGACTATAGTTTCAAAGGTTTCTTTAATAAATGTGACTGTTTTTATATATATATATATATTTTTTTTTAGATGTACATGATTATTTGTCACTTAACCATTAACTATTCTTCAGTTTAATTTTTAGAAATTGTGTGCATTTCATTTTACTTTAGTTATGAAAATGTAATGTGATTTTATGTTTAGAGTTTTCTATGTCTTTTTCACATGTATTATCAACATATTTCAATTCTCATTATTCCAAATGGTTATCCTTCACTCCTTTTTTTCTAAATATATTCATTGTTTTGTTTGTAATTATATATGCAAAGAATATACATCATTTTATCTTTACATTATGAAGTCAGTAAAGTCAGTATCATTTTCTCCTATTTTTCTTCTTCTTTTTTAGCTTTGCTTTATTTTCTTTGAGCTTCCCGAGCCCAAACCTGATTACAAGCAGGAGGAAATGCAATAACTGTCGCAACAAGACAATTTTCTTTCCTGTTGTTATTCTGCGCGCCGTAGGAAGGAAGAGAAAACACGTGGTTTATATTTTACATTTTGTCATTTTTATTGAATCTTTGTATTTTGTTGTAAGTTACAATAAAGACTGTCAGTACTCTCATTAACCATATAAAAAACAGTGGATTGATTTCCATGGATTTTTCGTTTCAAAATCCACTCCCAAAAACATTTTTTTTTTTTTATTAAGTCCCGAAAGAATGGGATGCCTTAGAAGCCTTTGACAAAACGGCCCTACAAGTCAATAAAAAACAAAAAACAATTACAATAGAAAAAAATAATAAGAAAAAAAACAAAAGAAAAACGAACAAAAAAGTAATAAGTGGTAAACTGAGCTGAATAAACACAACCTCTTTCATTATATTTATTTTGGAAATATCAGAATGAAATCACAGAGAACTGATTTCGAAATCCTCACGTATTCACAGACTACTCTGACAGCCCTTAAGGTTGTAGTGATAAGGTTCCCATCAATGATAAGACGTTCCTAACACCCTCTATGCCCTCGACTGTAAAGCAAAAATATATGAACTGTGTATTTTAACCATTTTTCTACTTTTTTATTTATTTATAATTTTTTAAGCATTTTACATTATTATACTAACACTTTACATAGCATTTATATCCAGAATACAAGATGGTTATGATAAAGAAGTTTGATATCCTGAGACAACCATACAGATTCGACGAAATGTATGGCAGAAAATCATTTGCATCATGGCAAAGGAATTGCTAGTACACAGCGGTCATCAGCCTGACCTTCGCATGCATCGCTCTCTCTCTCGCGCGCTCTCTCACACACACACTGTGCCCGCGTGTTGGCAACCACCGTGACACCGCGGGCAGAAAGCCTTTTCCAACACTCCCAACAGCGCTTGGTTGCTTGCCTGCCCGCCTGCCTGACACCACCAACACCCAACAAGGAATCCCATCCGGGTTACCTCCCTGTGTATGGGGGGTTGGGGGGTGAGGGGGCGCGGCTTGGCCCTCCTGTTACTACTACGAGAGAGGATTACACAAAGGGAGAGAGGGAGAGAGAAGGGGAGAGAGGGGGGGGGGTGAGGTGAAGGAAGAAGAGGGAGAGAGGGAGGGAATGGCGTCCCCCCCCACACTCCCTCCGCCAACCCTTCATCAAACCAGCTTTTCTCTCTCTCATTTTCTTTTCAAAATCACTCGCAGCTTTTGAGGCAACAGAGGACCCAGGAATGAACACATGTTAAGATACGGCTACACAGGAAGAGTGGCGTGTGCGTGTGCGTGTGTGTGACATTTTGAAAACGGGTTATCTATTCTATTTAATCCATTTATCTACTTTCCTGTAGGGAGGTGGGAAGTGTACTACTCTTCTCCTCCTCTTCCTCCAACCCTGGTATACACAGATACACACACCTACACACACACGCCCGAAATTCTATCCTGCACGAACAGCTTCTTCAATTCTTGCATAATTGTGGCACAAATCGGGTCACCTCCGTCGCGTCCTTGGATCAGCTGACGAGAGAGAGCCACGTAGTAAGGGGGGAGGGGGCAGGGGGTACGTAAGAGGTTGAATGGGGGAGGGGGGAGGGTTAATGGTACTACCACTATCCTCCCCTCACACACACACACTCACCCCCCTCTCTCTCTACCACCACCCCTCCCTACTCACCTTCGCCCCCCCATCCCCCCCCCTCTCTCTCTCTCTCTCTCTCTCTCCAACACACGAAACTATCCCTCTCTCTCTAAGACAAGACTGTACACAAGATCTGACCTTGCCCAGGCTGCGTCAGTGGGCGGAGCATTACACAGCAGTGACCAGTGCAACAGAGGTCATCTGTGCTCAACACTGAAGGAAACGATACGATTTGCCCCAAAAAATGATGCCGACGGGAAAAAAAAAAAAATATAGTTATATATATTTATGAAAAAAGTCTATAAATAATGCGACAAAAAAAGAGCTTTATAGCCTTTTTTTTCTTTTTTTTTTTTTGGTCCCCATTTTTTTTTTTTTTTAAATCTTTAAATTTAAAGAGAAAGTCCATTATGCATTTGCTCCTCCCGCCTCTGCAATTCAAAACGAAAAAAAAAAAAAAAAAAAAAAAAAAGAATGGCATATATTCTATACTTCTGGAAAAAGCTAATGAAAGAATCATGAGCAAAAACCCTTTAAGGTCGAGTATGTCAACAAATAAATAAGATACCCTACCCTAACGACCAACATACTGGCGTTTATACTTCAAGAGAAAAGAAGAAAAAAAAAAAAAAAGTTACAGCATTTATGTACACTTGTAAGGAAAACAAATCCTGGGAAGGAAGGATGGGAGTCGGGCTGCCCACGTAATATGCTCTCGACTCCTCTCGCGAACGCTCTCCGGTCTCCTTTTCTCTCGCTTTATCATACGTTTGCTTCAGTCCCAACTTGTACGCTTAAAACACCAACCGCTCTTAACACCACGTACACCACACGCGACGCTTCATTTAAAACAAAAGACAAACAAAAAGGGGGAAAAAATACAGACGCATTCATCATCAACATCCGGGGATTCTCACGCCCGCATACCTACATGGGCGCCATATCTCTCGTCCACCTTTTTCGCTCAGTGCCTTTGGGTCATCATTCCACTTGGCTTGGGCCGGTTTTCCCTTCTTTTCGGTCATCCACATTCTCGCCGTCTCGTTCCATCCATCCATTCTCTCTCTCTCTCTCTTTGTCCCTCTTCGTGTAACATCCTCGGTCCAAAACAAAGAATAAAAAAAAACCAAAATGATGATACGACAGATAAAAAAAAGAAAAAGAAAAAAAACAAAAAACGAACATGCTCTCATTTCCTACGGCCTATGAACACTTTAAAAAAAAGAAAAAGACACCTTCCGCATTTTCTCATCTACCGGAATTCCTCGAGGAAAAAATATATATTTACACTTAATACTGATACCCGGGGCTTTGCACTCTCCTCTCGACATTTAACACAAGGATCACTCCGGAAACTCGGCCGCCCTCAGCCTCGCCAGCCAGCGCGCCGCCGGCCGGGAGGACACTTCCGCCGAAGCGAATTGAACGAACGATTATTACCTTCAACACCGAGCCCTTGGCCTTGCCCTTCGCGCTGCTCTCCAAAATCCCATCGGGGAAGAAGAGAAAAAGAAGGCGAAAATGAAAATATAGATATATATATATACATACACAGAAGACTGCGATAATAAAACTCAAAAAAATAATATATATATATGCAACACGGGAAAAAAGAAAATCTCAAGTAAACGATTTTCAAAAAAAAAAAAAAGCATCTTCCTCTCTCTCTCTCTATCTCTTGACTTTTATCTTTTTATCTTTCTTTTGCTTAAGAGGAGATGAACACGAAGTGAAAATCGGAGGTGAGTGATGACGGTGACTGGGCTGGAGGCCTCGACGGCGACTCGGTGACTGGGGATGACGTTTATATATATGGAATCAGCTGTTTTGGGTGACATGTGATAAAGAGGAACGTCTAGTATAAGTCCATAATTTGAATGCTCTCTCTCGATTCGAGTGGTTTGAAGGCATGGTCGATGAATGAATGAATGAATGACATTAAACTATATTAATAAACCCATTACAATATGAAGGAAACAATCCACTATCGCTTCTTTCTTTGAGATCTACAAAAACGTGTGACGAAAACTTAAAAAAAAAAGATAAAACTAAGACAAGGCGAGGTCAGCCAGGGCTTCCCCGAGCGGAGCTGACCCTCCGGAGGTCAAAGGTCACGCCACGGCACCTCCGGAGGCGCTGGGATTTTCGTGCACCGCCGCCCTTCGTCTCCGCCGACTCACGAATCGGGGCGCGCGTTTCCTGATTTTTTCCGTCTTCAAAATGAAAATAAAGAGACGAAAACGAAATACTGCAACGAGCGAACTAATGCAACGAGCGAACTAATACAACGGCCCGGAAAGGAAAGCTTCGCGGGGCGGCCCTCACGCAAACCACACACCTCTCTCTCTCTCTTTATCTCTGTCTCTCTCTCTCGCCCCTTCCTACGGCAGCCTGACCTGGGGCTCAAGGCAGCGCCTCGCCTCCATCCCTCCATCCCGCGGCACAGGTAGGCCTACGCTCCACTAACCTCAAGGGCAGGGAGGCCTACTTGGTAAAGGAGACTACACTAGAGTCAGCCGCAGACGTGGTACCTCTTTCGTTCTCTCTCCGCGAACACGGTGAAAACTCGTACAAGGGGGGAAGGGGAGGGGGGAGGGGGGGGGGGCGGGACATAGCAAGGGAGTCCAAGGAGATTGAGGAAAGGTGGGGATAGGGTGGGGGGAGGGGTGGGGGGGTCAATTCATCTGACTGACCTGCCGTCCTCGTCCACATTTTTCTCTTAAATATTTCCCTCGCGTCCAAACACACTACTATAGCGTGATATGTATACAATAAAAAAGCACGCAATCATTGTACAACACAATCCACAGAAAATACAATCTTTTTTTTTCTTTTTTACTTTTTTCCCTACCATTTCGCATCACGATAACCCTTCAAAAAGCGGGGGTCATCCATACAACAGGTCAATCATATAACAGCATCTACCCAGGACCTGACCTCGACCCGATGGCTCCTCCTGATCGAGTTTCATATCATTATCGTCATTTTCTTTTTGTTTGAGATTGCGTAGGCGGTACATGACGTGGGCTTCAGGGCGCGGAGGCAATGGATCACAGCTTGAATGCGCGGACTTTGCTTTCATTATTTCCTGAACCTGCATTCTAGAACCTCGACGGACATCAAGGAGACTGATAAGAAGTGAATCCGCCAAACACAGTTCTTTATTTTTTTGTCTTGACATGTGCATCATTGAACACCTTTTTTTTTTTATATTTATTCTTTCTTTTGAACAGTGAAGACAATTTTTTTTTTTAGGAGGGGGGGGGGGGGGGCTATATACATATATAAAACGTCGGACTTGTTAGAATGCAGGTTCACGTATTTATCACAGAAATGGTGCTGTGCCATAATAACCTTTTTTTTTAAATATGGCAGTTCGAGAAGTTTCATCCCCGCACGCCGTTTTCTCTCACTCTCTCTGGAGGGAACACGACGAGCGGTGACTATCATAAAAAAAAAAAAAACAACTCCGGTCACAATAATAATAATAATATAGTCATAAATCACAATTACATTGGAGGTTTCTTTTTTTTCCTTTTTTTTTTTTTTTACCACACTATACAAAAAATCACGTGTCATTACTTCATGACCATCCAGAGAATCACATCCCTGGGCGTCTCTGAATTCAACATTAACTGGGGTAAAATATTTCCTCGCTGAAGCTGTGATCCAAATGCTCTCTGGTCATTTGTGCTTATAGAAAAATACAGTACTTCGAAAACATTGGATTCCAAAATAGTATTTAATATAATATTCAGAATGATATCACTAGATAAGCAAGACTATGTTTTATTTTCTTTCTTTTTTCAATCTTTCTTTCTTTATGCAATCAGTCAATTTTTTACAAATAAAATAATAAAAAAATTAAAAATAAAAATAAAAAAACGGAAAGAAAGAAAAAAAGAGTTGAGTGATTCAACTTGTCTCGTGTCAGCGTATCCAGTATCAAATTTCCTCACAAAAACAACAAAACACAAAAAATAAACATTAAAACAAGGGAGAAAGACATAAAAAGTGATTGCAGTGAATAATAAAAAAAAAACCCAAGTTGAGTAGCTGTTTTACACCTTATGTCCAACCTTCCTCGACGGGAACACATGTATCACATAGACGTGGCTATCTAAAACAAGGATTCTGCCCCGTGCCCCACACACTTACACACCACATTGATACATACTATTTACTTAAAAATTTACACAGCGCATGATTAGAATGTAGTAACGTTACACTAATGTTGATCAATGAACTGGATGGCTATTTAATAACGATTTGCAGCGAAACTCATACATTCCTAGAACTTTGTACCTTAGTGAAGATGGGCGTCTACTGCCCGTGGACTTTTATACCATTGACGAATAAAAGAAAAGACAAAAAAAAAAGTTATAATAATAATAATCCTACTATCCTACAGCAAGATA
>NC_061820.1:35588523-35599059 GCF_019202785.1 Penaeus chinensis | reverse complement strand
TCCCAGCCAAGCATACCACAAGTGTCCGGCAAACAAGATCTCGTTTTTCTCCGTTTTTACTTTTTCAATTTGTTCTTATTTTATCATTATTATTATCATTATTATTATTTTAATATTATTAATATGAATGTTATTGTTATTACTTTTATCATCATCATCATCATCATCATTACCACCACCATTTTTTTACTTTTTTTTTAAAGAACATTTCGGTGGGCAATCCGCTTTCACCCACCCACTCCACCCTTCCTCCAAGTCTGCGATGGGCGGGATGGGCGTCCTGTACCTCAGTCAGCCCGGTCAGATTTCCATCTCGCCCCTCCCTCCCTCGCCCGCCCCGCCCGCCCCGCCCGCCCTACGCCCGTGACTCACCCTTAACTGACCCGCCGCTTACTCGAACAACACTGCCTTGGTTTGTCGTTTTGGTACCAGACGTGTGTCCGTGTGTCCATGTGTCCATGTGTGTGTCCGTGTGTCCATGTGTCCATGTGCCCATGTGTGTGTTCCGTGTGTCCATGTGTTCCATGTGTGTGTCCATGTGTGTGTCCATGTGTCCATGTGTGTGTCCGTGTGTCCATGTGTCCATGTGTGTGTCCGTGTGTCCATGTGTCCATGTGTGTGTCCGTGTGTCCATGTGTCCATGTGTGTGTCCGTGTTTCCATGTGTCCATGAGTGTGTGTGTGTCCATGTGTGTGTGTGTGTGTCCATGTGTGTGTGTGTGTCCATGTGTGTGTGTGTGTCCATGTGTGTGTGTGTGTCCATGTGTGTGAGTGTGTGTGTCCATGTGTGTGTGTGTCCATGTGTGTGAGTGTGTGTCCGTGTGTCCATGTGTCCATGTGTGTGTCCGTGTGTCCATGTGTGTGTCCATGTGTCCATGTGTGTGTCCATGTGTCCATGTGTGTGTCCGTGTGTCCATGTGTCCATGTGTGTGTCCGTGTTTCCATGTGTCCATGAGTGTGTGTGTGTCCATGAGTGTGTGTGTGTCCATGTGTGTGTGTGTGTGTCCATGTGTGTGTGTGTGTGTCCATGTGTGTGTGTGTGTCCATGTGTGTGAGTGTGTGTGTCCATGTGTGTGTGTGTCCATGTGTGTGAGTGTGTGTGTCCATGTGTGTGAGTGTGTGTGTCCATGTGTGTGTGTGTCCATGTGTGTGTGTGTCCATGTGTGTGTGTGTCCATGTGTGTGTGTCCATGTGTGTGAGTGTGTGTGTCCATGTGTGTGAGTGTGTGTGTCCATGTGTGTGAGTGTGTGTGTCCATGTGTGTGTCCATGTGTGTGTGTGTCCATGTGTGTGTGTGTCCATGTGTGTGTGTGTCCATGTGTGTGTGTGTCCATGTGTGTGTGTGTCCATGTGTGTGTGTGTCCATGTGTGTGTGTGTCCATGTGTGTGTGTGTCCATGTGTGTGTGTGTCCATGTGTGTGTGTGTCCATGTGTGTGTGTGTCCATGTGTGTGTGTGTCCATGTGTGTGTGTGTCCATGTGTGTGTGTGTCCATGTGTGTGTGTGTCCATGTGTGTGTGTGTCCATGTGTGTGTGTGTCCATGTGTGTGTGTGTCCATGTGTGTGTGTCCATGTGTGTGTGTCCATGTGTGTGTGTCCATGTGTGTGAGTGTGTGTGTCCATGTGTGTGTCCATGTGTGTGAGTGTGTGTGTCCATGTGTGTGTGTGTGTGTGTCCATGTGTGTGAGTGTGTGTGTCCATGTGTGTGAGTGTGTGTGTCCATGTGTGTGAGTGTCCATGTGTGTGTGTCCATGTGTGTGTGTGTCCATGTGTGTGTGTGTCCATGTGTGTGTGTGTCCATGTGTGTGTGTGTCCATGTGTGTGTGTGTCCATGTGTGTGTGTGTCCATGTGTGTGTGTGTCCATGTGTGTGTGTGTCCATGTGTGTGTGTGTCCATGTGTGTGTGTGTCCATGTGTGTGTGTGTCCATGTGTGTGTGTGTCCGTGTGTGTGTGTGTCCGTGTGTGTGTGTCCGTGTGTGTGTGTGTCCGTGTGTGTGTGTGTCCGTGTGTGTGTGTGTCCGTGTGTGTGTGTGTCCGTGTGTATGTGTGTCCGTGTGTGTGTGTGTGCGTGTGTCCGTGTGTGTGTGTCCGTGTGTGTGTGTCCGTGTGTGTGTGTGTCCGTGTGTGTGTGTGTCCGTGTGTGTGTGTGTCCGTGTGTGTGTGTGTCCGTGTGTGTGTGTGTCCGTGTGTGTGTCCGTGTGTGTGTCCGTGTGTGTGTCCGTGTGTGTGTCCGTGTGTGTGTGTCCGTGTGTGTGTGTGTGTGTGTGTGTGTGTGTGTGTGTGTGTGTGTGTGTGTGTGTGTGTGTGTGTGTGTGTGTGTGTGTGTTTGTGCGCGCGCGCTCGTATGTAAGTGTAAGTGTAAGAGTGCGTGCGTACAGCCATTCACATGTGCGGATTCTGCGTCGTTGTAATAAAATAAGCATTTGCAAACCGGTTATATTGTTCTCGACCTACCCCAAGCAATATATTCACTGCTGGCTGTCATGTCATGTCCATTTACTTGTCAGGAAACACTCAAGATTGCGAATCAAGTTGTCTTGGGCGCCTTTTACCTCCTGGCTATTCCATGCTCTCTCTGCGTGTGTCTATCTACGGGTCAGTATGTTTGTGTATCTCTCTCTCTCTCTCTCCTATCTCTCTCTATCTCTTCCTCTTCCTCTCTCTTTCTCCCTCTCTCTCTTCTCTCTCTCTCTCTCTCTCTCTCTCTCTCTCTACTCTCTCTTCTCCTCTCTCTCCTCTCTCTTCCCTCTCTCTCTCTCTCTCTATCTCCTATCTCTATCTCTATCTCTTCTCTCTCTCTATCTCTATCTCTATCTCTTCTCTCCTCTCTCTATCTCTCCCGATCACACAGCATCACCTGTGTGGGCCTTGGAATGGTCAAGTATCAATGTCTCTCAAGTTAATTCTCTTGATATGTATTACTTGGAACAAACAGTTTACAGAAACGCGAGGCAACTCTCTCGCAGTACCTTCACTCCGAAATTGTTGATGTGGGTTGCCTTCAGGAAGTCAGAACTGGGGCTCGTTATGTCAAAATTGAGGGATACACATACTATGGCAGACCAAATATTGCTAATCCCACAGAGAGTAGGGCTTGGCATTTACATAAAGAACCCAATTCCATCGAAAGTGATTGACGACAATCGTGACATCATCTGTACTGAATATCTTAGTATTAAGATATTTCTTGACGGTAAATATATCACCATCATTAATGTATATAATCCACATTATAGTGAGGTGGTACCTAAACCTCCTGACAGAATGATACATAGTGATACTGTCTTATTGTGTGGTGATTTTAATGCTCGCCATCCTCTCCTAGGCTCCGAGGGAAGTACCATACGTTTATTATGCCCCTTCGAAAAAAAACTCATTGGGCGGAAAACAGGACTATTCAGCTCTATACAATCAGCAGACACTACCAAGTACTGCGAAAGTCATCCCATTCTTAGTTAGCGATCACTGGGCATTAAGTATAACCCTCCCTTTTTTGCAAAAGAACCCCAAGCCCAGTCGCGCCTTCGACACCACCTTGCTGGTAAATATCATGATGAATTAATTGAAATAATTGCCTGCTGGTATGAAGACTTTACTCCTACCAGCCTGGATCCATAATTAATGAAACTCTGTCAGCAAGTTGGCAATATCATTACTTAAATACAGCCTAAAAGCCCTGCCAAGAACGGATCTTTATCCTCCAGTGGTAGACGTGCACAACTAAACAAAGACCCTGGGATAAAACTTCTTAGGAGGCGCATACGATCTATAGTAAGTCAGCTACGTTTTATCTTTTTCTTTTTTTTTTTCTTTTTTTTTTGTAAAAAGATCAATGAGATAACTCTAAAACGGGAAGAAAGATTTTATGCCTGGGCAGAATCAATTGACTCCATGACACCCACGAGTAATGTATGGAAGGAAACCAGCAAGATTAAAGACAATACATGCCAAAGACAACAACACCCCACCCACATCCAGAAAGGGTAGCCTTATATTAAGCCATTAAAAACGAAATTGACTATCATGCCACCTCTTAGATGAAGCTGATGCACCGTTTACAAGGAAACAAGCAACCATCATTCCCATTCCAAAACCAGGACGGCCTGATGAATATAGACCAATTGCAAAAACGGAGAAAAACGAGATCTTGTTTGCCGGACACTTGTGGTATGCTTGGCAAGGGAGGGGCGGTGGGGGGGGGGGGTGAAGGGGAAAAGGATGGGGATGAGGATGCAGGGTAATGGCACAACAATATGTTCTACAGAGGTTCAGCAAGAGGTGTGCTTCCCTTGGTCTCATAATCAACCCAATCAAAACTAAGCATATTTCCAGATCTAATAAACTACCTTACATTCCAAGGTTAGGTGGACAAACTAGTGCAAGAACTGACACCTACAAATATGTTGGTGTTATGGTGATTGCTCCCCACCTCATGTCCCACAACTCTCGCTTTACCAAGGATATTGTTCAAAACATCAAGGAACGATGCCTTGAGCGTTTAAGATCATTGCAATACATAAGTAACAGATATGTAGGTGCCTCCCTGAGAGTCCTAAGGTCGATGTATATCTCTCCCTTGTTAGGTCCATGATAGACTATGCAAACCCAATTGCCACAGAGTGCCCTCAAACCCCTTGAAGTTTTACAGAATTATACTTGGATGCCCTATGACTGCTAAAGTTCTCGTCATGAGGAAAGAGACCTCCCCTCTATTCATAGTCGTGTCGCCAATATTCTATCAAATGAGATAAATTATAGAGTTAGGTATGTCCGGCCTCGATAACCCAATTTCATACAGTCCAACTTAAAATGGAAAACTGTTCATACTGTTATGTTCAGTGTATGGAACAACGAAGCTATGAACATTCTAGAAACAGTACTTACTGCTCCTTGGCAAAGACCTAATGTACATTACCATATGGATAAATTTATAGGGTCTAAATCCATGGCTTCGAAAACGGAACTAAAAGCTCATTACTATCTCTCTCTATCTCTCTCTATCTCTCTCTATCTCTCTCTATCTCTCTCTATCTCTCTCTATCTCTCTCTATCTCTCTCTATCTCTCTCTATCTCTCTCTATCTCTCTCTATCTCTCTCTCTCTCTCTCTCTCTCTCTCTCTCTCTCTCTCTCTCTCTCTCTCTCTCTCTCTCTCTCTCTCTCTCTCTCTCTCTCTCTTTTCGCCAATCTCTTTTAACCTTTGTTATTCAATAGTCTTTTAAACATGCTGACCTTTCCTCTGGTCAGTGTTTGGCCATCCCATCGTGGCGAAAGGATCCGAGATTTAACATTAAATAAAAGAAGTTAGTCACACGCGCGCGGACACACACACACACACACACACACACACACAAACCTACGGGAGGGGAGGGGGGAGTAAGGGGAGGGGGGAGTAAGGGGAGGGGGGAGTAAGGGGAGAGGGAGGGAGAGAGGGGGAAGAGATCAAGCATAAACATAGAAAGAAAAATGGAGAAAAAGAGGAGGGGGGTGGGGGGAGACAGCAGGAATGCACAGTGGAGATAAAGAGACGAGGAAGGTTACCCGTAGCTACCCGTCAAGAAGGCAGACGCGCCGACCTACAGGAAGAGAGGCAGAAACGGCAACAGACCCAGACGCGGACGCACGACAAAAAACAACCCATCTTTAAAAGCCACTTCAAACCCGCAGATCTCCTTTACACGGTGCGGGTTACTGGTTCTTCCGCCGACTGAACCTCCTCCCCCCCCAACCCCCACCACACACGCACACAAGCACAAACACACTCACACATTCGCACTTACACGCTACACTTACTCATATTCACACTCACAGACACACACACACTCAAATACACACACACACATATATATAAATCAATTAATAAGTAAAATAATAATAATAATAATAATAATAAAATTATACAGATCTATAGAAGAAAAAAAAGATAAATAGCTAGATGACAAAAAAAACATTTCACAGCGAAGACGGTGCTGGCACGACTCCACCCCCCGGGGGTACGGTGCCGGTAAGCGGGTATAGTGCAGCGTCGTAATCACAAGGTCATCGTCGTCGTCGTCGTCGTCGTCGTCATCATCGTCATCATCGTCATCATCATCATCATCCTCATCATCATCCTCATCCTCCTCCTCATCATCATCACCACCACCACCACCACCACCACCACCACCATCATCATCATCATCATCATCATCACCACCATCACATCATCCCAGACACGGCCTCAATGGAGCTGGCGAGACGAATATTCAAATGGAGTTTTCGCGGAACGGAATGCACTTGTCGATGAATTGGTCCGGCTGGGATCTTTAAATATATTTATGCACGTGTTGTAAGTATAATGCTGCTCTATATGCATGCGTGTGTGTTTGATTAAAAGAACGTGCCACAGTACGTCTGAATTCAAATTATTTTGATTTAGGTCATTCATCGAGGGATATACACAAGATCCTTTGGGACGATCGGTGGAGATGGTGGTGGTGGTGGTGGTGGAGATGGTGGTGGTGGTGGTGGTGGTGATGGTGGTGATGGTGGAGGTGGTGGTGGAGGTGGTGGTGGTGATGGTGATGTTGGTGATGGTGGTGATGTTGGCGATGGTGGTGATGTTGGCGATGGTGGTGGTGGTGGTGGTGATGGTGGTGGTGATGTTGGTGGTGGAGATGTGGGTGGTGGTGGTGGAAATGGTGGTGATGGTGGAGATGGTAGTAGTGGTGGTGATGATGGAGATGGTGGTTAAAATGAAACCTTTAGAAACAGATTGGTGGATAAACCCGTTTAAAAAAGAACTATGACGAGGCGATCATATACATGACTGATAAAATCAATCCTATGTTGAATATTTCATTGCGATCAATAAATGCAAAATAAAACGCATTCATGATACATCGAACAGGGATAGGAGGGATAGGAGGGATAGGAGGGAGGGAGGGATAGGAGGGAGGGATAGGAGGGAGGGAGGGATAGGAGGGAGGGAGGGATAGGAGGGAGGGAGGGATAGGAGGGAGGGAGGGATAGGAGGGAGGGAGGGAGGGATAGGAGGAGGGGACGGGGGATAGGAGGGAGGGAGGGAGGAGATAGGAGGGAGGGAGGGGAGGGATAGGAGGAGGGAGGGAGGGATAGGAGGGAGGGAGGGAGGGATAGGAGGGAGGGATAGGAGGGAGGGATAGGAGGGAGGGATAGGAGGGAGGGATAGGAGGAGGGAGGGTAGGGGAGGGAGGGAGAGGTGGGTGGGAGAGGAGGGAGGGATAGGAGGGAGGGATAGGAGGGAGGGAGGGATAGGGAGGGAGGGAGGGATAGGAGGGAGGGAGGGATAGGAGGGGGGGAGGGTAGAGGGGGGGAGGGAGGGATGGAGGGAGGGAGGGATGGGGAGGGAGCGAGAGGGTAGGAAAGGGGGAGGGAGGGAGGGGGAGGGTTTGGAGGGAGGGGGATAGGAGGGAGGAGGGATGGGAGGGAGGGGGGATAGGAGGGGGGGAGGGATAGGGGGAGGGAGGGTAGGAGGGAGGGAGGGATAGGAGGGGGGGAGGGATAGGAGGGAGGGAGGGGGGATAGGAGGGAGGGAGGGATGGAGGGAGGGAGGGTAGGGGGGAGGAGGGATAGGAGGGAGGGAGGGATAGGAGGGAGGGAGGGAAGGAGGGGGGAGGAGGGATAGGAGGGAGGGATAGGGGGGAGGGATAGGAGGGAGGGAGGGATAGGAGGGAGGGAGGGATAGGAGGGAGGGAGGGACGAAGGGAGGGAGGGAGAGAGAGAGAAGAGAAGAAGAGAGGGAGTGGGAGAATAAGAAAGAAAGTAAGAAAGCAAGAAAGCAAGAAAGCAATAAAGAGAATAAAAAAAACAAAAAAAACATGAAAAGACAACAGAAATGCTTTTTTCCCCTCTAAATTACACACACAAACACACAATCAATCAATCAACGCCTCCAACATCCCTATTCACCAGACCGCAGTCGATCGATAGAGGAAAAAAAAAAAAAAAAAATTATGCATCTTCTCTACCTGCCAACCGTGCGTGAATTGCGGACTTCGCTTTTAACAACTATTTAAAGGAATGAGGATGCCTTTCATGCGTTTAGGATAAATCAGCGTTATGCCTGCGTCCCGCCCTTGTTGGTAAAGAGCCCAGGATGATTTATCAAGAATCGTGGCACGAAATTTAAACCTCCGCTCGTTATTTCCTTATGGTAATACATTGCTGTACAGATCCGAGATAAAAGTTATTCACCTATATTAGAATATGTGTGTGTGTGTGTGTGTGTGTGTGTGTGTGTGTGTGTGTGTGTGTGTGTGTGTGTGTGTGTGTGTGTGTGTGTGTGTGTGCTTGCTTGATCCTGAATGCGACAATAAAGAAAATGGCCGACATGCGCCGTTTTAAAAAACTAAATTCAACGACCAAGCATTAAATTCAAAAGCCAAAACAGGTATAGATAAATAAATAAACAAAATAATAATAAAATAAAAATGAATAACGCGACAGCACCTTATCTTACACGTGCCCCCCCCCCCCCCCACACCCCACGGCCAATAAGGTGCTCGACACGACCATGCAACCGTGCCACTGCAACCACGCCCACTCCCCCGCCCTAGCCTTGATGCCCATCCGCCACGCCCACCCGTTCCCCACCACGCCCTGGACAGGGAGGTCCTCGTTCCTTCAGGAGGAGGAATCTTTTGGGAATTCAATCCTGCCGATCCTCCTGCGCCCCATCAACAGGATATCTGGTTCTGCAATCCGCTGCTAGTTGCTCGTTGTGGAATTGCTAGTTTCCACGTACAGTCTCGTTGCTAGTTACCTGTTCTGAAATTACTAGTTGGCAGCTGGATTCTCGTTGCTAGTTCTGGATTTGTTAGCCGTTGATTGTGAAATTTCCAGTTAAATTCTGCTATTATACCAACTGAATTCAGTGTTAAAAAACAGCTAGTTTCCAGCAATGCCATTCGTTAATCGCATCCTAGTTTTTGAATCGGAAACCCACGGTTAATTGCAAGCGAAATCATCGACAGCATTGTTATGCACTTGAGACTCCACATTGCAACATCTAATGAATCTACCAGCAAAACATTCTGAGGACTCCGCTATCGTAAGAATTCACTCAGACTACATTTCTGATTCCTAATTCTACGATGCATTATTCAGACCGCATTAGATTTCAGTAAATGAAATTCAACATGCAAGAAATATAGCGCCTGGGAGCAAGACCTACCTGTTGCAGACTGTATTAATGGCGTGATATTTGCAATCAGAATTAATTGCCGATCAAGACTTGCAAAACAAAATCTACAAGTGTTCTTGCTGTCACAAATCGGCGCCGTCATTAAAGTCTAATAATAAAAAACACCTAATTCCACCATTCCTCTTAATTATAAGGAATCCTAAATTTTTATCGACAATATGCATTTCCCACAAATAATTCGCGAGACGAGCTGGGAATTCCACGGGCAATTATGGTAACTTTTCCGCATAATAAAGTGCACGAGTAAATCACGTTGATGTCATAATGAAATATATAATGTGATAATGACAGCAATGATGATGATGATGATTATGACTAACAACAACAACAACAACAACAACAACAACAACACTGATAATAATGATGATAAAACAAAAATAACCATATTGATAACTAACAATAACAATTATAACAATAGCAATAATAATAATAATAATAATAATAATAATAATAATAATAATAATTATTATATAAATAAATGTACAGACATGAAGAAGGGACATGTCACAGGTACTAAAATAATTGCTCGAATAATGATAACAGATTAATGCAAAAAACACTTGGAACTTTCCTCGTCAGTAGAACGAAAGTGAAAGCAAGAAAAGTAATGACAAATCTGATACTGCATTAATAATAGTAATATTGATAACAAAAGGGTGGTGCTGGTGACGATGGTGGTGATGATGGTGATGGTGGTGGTGACGATGATGGTGGTGGTGAAGATGGTGGTGACGATGGTGGTGGTGGTGACGATGGTGGTGGTGGTGGTGGTGGTGGTGGTGGTGATGGTGGTGGTGGTGGTGATGGTGGTGGTGGTGATGATGGTGGTAGTGGGACGTGACGATGGTGATGGTGGTGACAATGGTGGTGACGATGGTAGTGTAGACGGTTGTTTTGATAATCATGGCATTGGTGATGATGCCGACTGATGAAAAATACCGAACAACGGATAACAAACATAACTGCGACATACAACAACCCCCCAAAAAACGCCCACAAACACCAGACGCCACAACAACACAAACACTCAACACCCTTTGACCGGCTCGTCCTCCAAAGGCAGCCGGGAGCGAGGGCCTCCAAGCCGCACGTGCCCGAAATACCTTCACGAATCAGGCGGCATTCGTCGCGCGTACACCAGTGTCCTCGTGTGCACTAAATTCAATATTTGTTTTTCCTTCCTTCCTTTTTTTTTTTTTTTTTTTTTTTTTTTTTGGTTATCGTGCGAGGTTATTCATCTTGGTACCAAGCGGCTTTCAACGAAGGAAATTCCGATGCGAGTTTGCCTAGTAACAGGGAGATGTATGCCTCACTAA
>NC_061820.1:35558523-35583523 GCF_019202785.1 Penaeus chinensis | reverse complement strand
GAAAAAGAAAGAAAAAGAGGGAAAAAGAGAAAAAGAAAAAAAGGGGAGAGAAGGAGAAAAAGAGAGAAAGAGAGAGAGAGACAGAGAAAGAGATGACAGAGAGAAGAAGAAAAAGAGAGAGAGGACAGAATAAAGAGAGAGACGAGAGAGAGAAAGAGAGAGAGAGAAAGAAGAGAAGAGGAAGAGAGACAGAGGGGAGAGACAAGAGAAAACAGAGAGATAAAAGGAGAGAGAGACGGGAGAGAGAGAAGTGAGAAAAAGAGAGAAGAGAGAGAGACAGGGAGAGAAGAGACAGAGAGGAGTAGCGAGAGAGAGACAGAGAGAGACAGAGAGAGAGAGAAGAGGAGAAGAGAGAGAGAGATGAGCGAGAGAGATGAGAAAAGAGAGAGAAGAGAGAGAGAAAGAGTATGACGAGAGAGAGAGGAGAGAGAGAGGAGAAAAAAGAAAGAGAGACACGAGAGAGAAAGAGAAAGAGAAAGAGAGAAAGAAGAAAGAGGAAGAGAAAAAGGGAGTGAGAAGAGAAAGAGAGGAAAAGAGAGAAAGAGAGAAAGAGAAAGAGAAAGAGAGAAAGAGAAAAGGGAGAGAAGTGGGGAAAAAGAGGAAAGACGAGAAAAGAGAAAGAGAGAAAGAGGAAAGAGAGAAAGAGAAAGAGAGAAAGAGAGAAAGAGAGACGGAAGAAGTGATAGATAAATAGACAGACAGATAGACAAAGAGATAAAAGACAGAGGGAGCGCAATGAGGAAGCTGGGCGGGGGAAGGAAGGAAAGAAAGAAAGATAATGAGAGAGAGGAACCAAAGACAGACTAATAGACTGATAAATATGAAACTGTAGCAAGAAAAAGGTAAGACAACGCAGTAGAAGGAAGGAAGGAAGAGGTGGAGACAACTTGTTCGTGTAACTTTATCTAGTGATATAATCCGCGTAAGGCACATTAACGCCCCGCCCTTCCCGCCACACTCTCTCCCCGCCGGCGCTCCTGTCTTCGTCTGTCTGTCTGTCTGTCTGTCTGCGTTTGGTTTTCTGTGTCTGTCTTTCTGTTTGTCCGTGTGTATGTGTTTCTGTCTGTCCGTGTGTATGTGTTTCTGTCTGTCCGTGTGTATGTGTTTCTGTTTGTCCGTGTGTATGTGTTTCTGTTTGTCCGTGTGTATGTGTTTCTGTTTGTCCGTGTGTATGTGTTTCTGTTTGTCCGTGTGTCTGTGTCTTTCTGTTTGTCCGTGTGTATGTGCTTCTGTTTGTCCGTGTGTCTGTGTCTTTCTGTTTGTCCGTGTGTGTCTGTGTTTGTGTCAAACACGTAGAATTTGAGTGTTTGTGGATGTGGATGTGTGTCTGCGACTGTGCGTGAGTGAGTGAGCGAGTGAGTGAAAAAGGGGAAAGAGGGGAAAGAAGGGAGAGGGATGAGAGAAGGAGAGAGAGAGAGGACCGAGAGAGGAGAGAGGGAGAGAGAGAGAGGTGAGAGATAGAGGAGGAGAGGAGAGAAGAGACGAGAGGGGAGAGAGATAGAGAGACAGAGGAGACGGGGAAGAGAGACAGAGAGGTGTGTGTGTGTGTGTGTTGTGTGTGTGTGGTGTAGTGTTGTTCTGTGTGTGTGGGTGTGTGTGTTTGTGCGTGTTTGTGGTGTTGTGGTGTGTACTGTGTGTGTGTGTGTGCGCTTATTGTGTGTGCATTGTTGTGCCTGTTGTTTGTGTGTTTTTTTGTGGGCGCGCGGGGGCGTTCGAATAAATAATCAACACACATTCCGTTTAATTATTCGCCATCTTTTTATTAGTTTGAATATTTGTAACGATTCCCTTGCGAGAAAGGCAAAAAAAAGGCAAACATACAAAAATAGGGAGAAAGGGGAAAAGAGAGAGGTGGTGAAAGGTGGAGGGAAAGGGCGAGGGAAAATGAAAGAAAGTGCCAGAAAGAAGAGAAAGATCGAGAGAAGATGAGAACTAACGCTGAGAGGACAGCCAACGAAGAAGAAGAATACAAAAATAAATAAAATAAAAATCCGCCATCAACCACAGTCAACCCAACCGCCAAAGAATTCGAACAAGTCGACCCGAACGAGCTATGGCACAGTAGACGACGAAAAACCTCCCTCAACCCGCCCGCCCACACGCCCACACGCCCTCACACTCACACCCTCCCTCACCCACTCCTCCTCCCTCTCCCTCTCCCGTCCCTATCCCTCTTGCCTTCGCCCTCTCTCTATCCGACTTCCTATGCCCCCCTCCCCCTCCCCCCCTTCCCACTTTCATCCTTCTCTCTCCCTCTCCTTCTCCCCTATCTACCCCCCCCCCCTACTATTTCTATTCCTCCCCCCACCCCCTCTCCCTCTGTGTTTATATAATTGCTGTAAGACAATAGCAACTCGCCGAGTACTCCCACTTCGGCCCAGGGGTTCAAGGGGAATGACTTGCGATTTTAGACGCTATTCCGGTCAGAGGGAGGGGGGAGGGAGGGGGTTGGAGGATGGGAGGGAGAGGGGGGGGGGAGGTGGGGAGGGGGGGGTATTGGAGGGAGAGAGGGAGAGGAGTGAGAGCGAGGGGGTGGTGGGAGAGTGGGATAGGAGGAAGAGAGAGGGAACAAGAGAGAGATAGAGAAGGAGAGGGAAGGATAGAGGGGGAGAGGGAGAAGGAGAGGGAAGGATAGAGGGGGAGAGGGAGAAGGAGAGGGAAGGATAGAGGGGGAGAGGAGAAGGAAAAGACGGGATAAGGGTAGAGGAGGTGAGAGTGGGAGAGAGAAGAAGGGAGAGGGAAGGATAGAGGGGGTCGAGGGAGAGGAGGAGAGGGAGTATAGAGGGGAGAGGGAGAGTAAGGAGAGGGAAGGATAGAGGCGGGGGAAGAGGGAGAGAGAAGGATGATGAGGAAGGATAGAGGGGGAGAGGGAGAAGGAGAGGGAAGGAATAGAGGGGGAGAGGCGAAGAAGAGAGGGAAGGATAGAGGGGGTAGAGGGAAAGGGGGGAAAGGGGATAGAGAGGGGAGAGGGAAAGGGAGGGAAGGAGGGTTGAGAGGGAGGGGGAAAAAGGGGGAGAGGGAGAGGGAGAGTGAGAAGGGGGGTTTGAGAGTGATGTGAGAGTGAGAGTGAGAGGAGAGAGCGGGAAGAGGAAGAAACAAAATAGAGCAAGATAAAAAAAAGGGGGGGAAGTCCATATCAAAGAGATAAATAACCAGAGAGGACTAACCACAAAAAAAAAAAAAAAAAAAAAAAAAAAAAAATCAAAACGTAACACCCACGTGAGTCCCCCCCCAACCCCTACCTCCCACTAAACCCTTCCCCCCCCCCTGCCCCCCTTGTCTCAACAGCAGCTGCGGCGCCCCACGAGCCTGTCGCTTCCTGCGTGTCGAGCCCTTGATGCCGAATGTCGAATTGCGTTCAGTCGAGTCATGATCAGCCCGGCGCAGGCTCGCACGCGCTCCGGCGACGCTCGCTAACCTTCGCCGACGCTGTGCTTGCAACGCTCACGCACTCGCAAGCACGCCGGAACCATCGCGGACCAGACTAACGTGGGATGCTTTCCGATAGGTCTGCTATTCGTTTTGCAATCGGCATTTTTTCTCGGCGATTTGACAGCGGTAATTGGGAGGAGGATGGGGAGGAGGAGGATGGGGAGAAGACCGAAGGAGGAGGAGGAAGAGGTGGAGAAGGAGAAGGAGGAGGAGGAGACCGAAGGAGGAGGAGGAGGAGGAGGACCGAAGGAGGAGAGTGAGGAGACCGAAGGAGGAGGAGGAGGAGGAGGAGGAGGAGGAGGAGGAGGAGGAGGGGAGACCGAAGGAGGAGGAGGAGGAAGGAGGAGGAGGAGGAGGAGGATGGAGGAAGGAGAGGAGGAGGTGGAGGAGACCGAAGGAGGAGGAGGAGGAGGTAGAAGGAGGAGGAGGAGGAGACCGGAAGAGGAGGAGGGGAGGAGGAGGAGAGAGAGGAGGAGGAGAGGAAGAGGTGGAGGAAGGAGAAGGAGGAGGAGAGACCGAGGAAGGAGGAAGGGAGGAGTGACCGAAAGGAGGAGGAGGAGACCGAGGAGGAGGAGGAGGAGACCGAAGGAGGAGGAGGAGACCGAAGGAGGAGGAGGAGGACGAGGAGGAGGAGGGAGGAGGAGAGAAGGAGGAGGAGGAGACCGAAGGAGGTAGGAGGAGGAGGAGGAGGATGGAGGAGGAGAAGGAGGAGGAGGAAGAGACCGAAGGAGGAGGAAGGGGAGGGAGGGGATGGGGAGGAGGAGGAGGAAGAGATGACCGAAGGAGGAGGAGGAGGAGGAGGTAAAGGACCGAAGGAGGAGGGGGTGGAAAGAGGTGGAGAAGGGAAGGAGGAGGAGGAGACCGAAGGAGGGGGGAGGAGGGGCCGAAGGAGGAGGAGGAGACCGGAGGAGGAGGAGGAGACCGAAAGGAGGGGGGGAGGAGACCCAAGGAGGAGGAGGAGGGCCGAAGGAGGAGGAAAGGGGCCGAAGGAAGGAGGAGGGAGGAAGGAAAGAGGAGGAGGAAGGGGAGGGGGTGAGGAAGGGGGGAAGAGGAGGAGGGTGAGGAAGGGAGGAAGAGACCGAAGGAGGGAGGAGGGGGAAAGGAGGAGGAGGAAGAGGACGAAGGAGGAGGGAGGAGGAGGGGGAAAGGAAAGGAGAGAAAGGGGGAAAGGAGGTAGGAGGAGGAGGAGGAGGAGGAGGAAAGGAAGGGGGAGGGGAGGGGGAAAGGGAGGAGGAAAGGGGGAAGGGGAGGGGGAAAGGGGGAGGAGGAGGAAGAGGAGGAAAGAGGAGGAATAGGAGGAGGAAGGGGGGAGGGGGAAAGGGAGGGGGGGGAGGGGGGAAGAGGAGGGGAAAGAGGAAGATAAGGAAGAGGAAGGAGGAGGAAGAGGAAGAAAAAGGAAAGGAGGAGGAGGAGGTAGGAGGAAGGGGGGAAAGGGGGGGAAGGAGGAGGGGGAGAAGGGGAGGGGGGGGAAAGGAGGAGGAGGGGGAAAGGGGGAGGTTGAGGGGGAAAGGGTAAGGAGGAAGGGGAGGAGGAGGAAAAGGAGGAAGGGGGGAGGAGGAGGAGAGGGAAGGAGGAAGGGGAGGAGAGGGGAAAGGGGAAGGGGGAGGAAGGAAGGAGGGGAGGAAGGGGAAAGGGGAGGAGGAGGTGGAAAGGAGGAAGGGGAGGGGGAGGGGGAGGAAAAGAGAGGAAAAGGAGGGGGGGGAGGGGGGAGGAAAGGAGAGGGGAAAGGAGAGGAGGGGGAAAGGAAGAGGGGGGAAATAGGGGGAAAAGAGGAGGAGGAGAGGAGGAAGAGGAGGAGAGGGGAGGAGGGGAGGAAGGGAGGGGAAGAGGGGGGAAGAGGGGGAGGTGAGGAAGGAGGAGGAAAAAGGAAGGAGGGGGGGGTGAGGAAGGAGGAGGAAGAGGAGGGAGGGTGAGGAAGGGAGGAGGAAGAGGAGGAGGGTGAGGAAGGAGGAGGAAGAGGAGGAGGGTGGGAAGGAGGAGGAAGAGGAGGAGGGTGAGGAAGGGTTTAGGAGGGGGAAAAGAGGAGGAGGGTGAGGAAGGAGGGGAGGGTGAGGAAGAGGAGGGAAGAGGAGGAAGGAGGAGGAAGAGGAGGAGGTTGAGGAAGGAGGTGGTAAGGAGGAGGAGGGGTGGGAGGAGGAGGGTGAGGTAAGGAGGAGGAGGGTGAGGAAGGAGGAGGAGGTGAGGAGGAGGAAGAGGAGGAGGAAGAGGAGGAGGAGGAAGAGGAGGAGGAGGAAGGGAGGAGGGAGGGAGGAGGGAAGAGGAGGAAGAGGAGGAAGAGGAGGAAGAGGAGGAGCGAAGGAGGAAGAGGGGAAGAGGAGGAGAGGATATATGAATGAGGGAGAGAGGAGAGGGGGAGAGAGTGAGAGTGATGAGAGGGGGAGAGAGTTGAGAGTGAGGAGTAGGGCGAGAAGATGTGGAGTGAGAGAGACGGGGAGGAGAGAGGGTTGAGAGTGAGAGAGAGGGGTGGAAGAGGTATCTAGGAGGAGGAGTGAGAGGAGGGATGAGAGTGGAGTGAGAGAGAGGGGAGAGAGTGAGAGTGAGAGAGAGGGGAGGAGAGGAGTAGGGAGTGAGAGAGAGGGAGAGGGGAGGAGTGAGAGAGTGAGGAGAGAGGGGAGAGAGTGAGAGTGAGAGGAGAGGGGAGAGAGTGAGAGTGAGAGAGAGGGGAGAGAGTGAGAGTGAGAGAGGGGGGAGAGAGTGAGAGTGAGAGAGAGGGGAGAGAGTGAGAGTGAGAGAAGAGGGGAGGAGAGTGAGAGTGAGGGAGAGGGGAGAGAGTGAGAGTGAGAGAGAGAGGGGGGAGAGAGTGAGAGTGAGAGAGAGGGGAGAGAGTGAGAGTGAGAGAGAGGGGAGAGAGTGAGAGTGAGAGAGAGGGGAGAGAGTGAGAGTGAGAGAGAGGGTGAGAGAGTGAGAGTAGTGATGAGAGAGGGGAGGAGTTGAGAGTGAGAGAGAGGGGAGAGAGTGAGATGTGAGAGAGGAGGGGAGAGAGTGGAGGGGTGAGATAGAGAGGGGTGAGGAGTGAGAGTGAGAGAGAGGGGGAGAGTGAGAGTGAGAGAGAGGGGAGAGAGTGAGAGTGAGAGAGAGGGGAGAGAGTGAGAGTGAGAGAGAGGGGAGAGAGTGAGAGTGAGAGAGAGGGGAGAGAGTGAGAGTGAGAGAGAGGGGAGAGAGTGAGAGTGAGAGAGAGGGGAGAGAGTGAGAGTGAGAGAGAGGGGGGGGAGTGAGAATGTGAGAGGAGAGGGGAGGAGTGAGAGTGAGAGGATATGAGAGGTGAGAGATGAGAGGTGAGAGAGAGGAGAGGGTGAGGGAGAGAGGAGAGGGGAGAGAGTGAGAGTGAGAGAGAGGGGAGAGAGTGAGAGAGAGAGGGGGGGGAGAGGATTTAGAGATTAGTGAGAGTGGAGGAGGGTGGGGAGCATAGTGAGAGTGAGAGAGAGGGTGGAGTGAGAGTGGAGAGAGAGGGAGTGAGAGTGAGAGAGAGGGAGGGGGATGTGATGAGAGTGAGAGAGAGGGGAGTGAGAGTGAGAGAGAGGGGAGTGAGAGTGAGAGAGAGGGGAGTGAGAGTGAGAGAGAGGGGAGTGAAAGTGAGAGAGAGGGGAGTGAAGAGTGAGAGAGGGGTGGAGTGAAAGTGATGAGAGAGGGGAGTGAAAGTGAGAGAGAGGAGGATGTGAGAGTGAGAGAGAGGGAAGTGAAAGTGAGAGAGAGGGGCCGTGCGAGCGGGCATTCTTACAGCTGAGCGTGAGAGGATGTGAGGAGTGAGGAGGGGAGACTTTGGCGACTGAGAGAGAGGAGTCGAGAGTGAAGAGAGGGGGAGTGAGAGAGAGAGGCGATGAGAGAGAGAGGAGTGAGAGAGAGAGGGTGAGAGTGAGAGAGTTTGAGAGATGAGAAAGAGGGAGATGAGAGAGAGAGGAGTGAGAGAGAGAGGATGTGATGAGATGAGAGGAGGTGAGAGAGAGAGGAGTAGAGAGAGACGAGAGGAAGTGAGAGAGAGAGAGAGGATAAGTTGAGCGAGAGAGGAGGAGTGAGAGCAAGTGAGTATGAGTAAAGAGGGAAGAGGAAGAAATGGGAGTTGTGATGAAAGAGGGGGGGAGAGGGGTATCGAGAATTGAGATCCGGCGAACGTGGATGGAGACAAGACGTGAGAGGAGTCGAAGAGAGAGAGAGAGGAGTGAGAGAGAGAGAGATGAGAGAGAGAGACGAAGTGAGAGAGAGAAGGAGGAGAGAAGAGAGGATGAGAGAGAGAGAGAGAAAATAAAAGAAGTTGCGATTCCAAATTCCTTTCATCCGAGCGTCCTTCCCGCACAACGAGGCGAAGGCCGCCGGTGTGACCACTCGCAACCCGGCATTTCCTGTGCTGGCAAAACCCGAATCGGTCGCCACCACGGGTCACGGGGATCACGGCTGGATTTCCTTGGTTGTATGGTGACCGCCGACCCGACCCGTCCCGACCCGACCCGACCCGTCACTCGATTCTCTCAATTTGAAACAAAAGTCTGGGGACGGGAGCACACCCTCTTGCTGCCCCTTGGACTGGATCGCACGGGGGAAAGGTTCGACACCCCGGCCATGAGGAACGCGTCCGCTCTACAGTGCCTCGACGTTGGTAGTGTATCCTGATCCCACTTGAAATAGGTAGAGTGACAGCATCCCTTGGAGGAGGAAGCAAGGTGCCCCGCTGGCTATAGCAAGGAGCCATCACGTCCTCCTCGCGTGAATAGGTGTTTCCTGCCTGGCACCTTTAATTAATCCGGGGTCCAGGTGCCATGTTGCTCAAGTGCCTCGGTCGGGGGGCCGGGGGGGGGGGGGGGGGCGAGTGCTAACGGTCCGAGATGAGGACGAGGCGGGCATGGGTGAATACGGAGCCCACACCCGGAGGAATCGCTGATGCACGCAACGGATCGGGTTCGAAAGTCCTCAGCGCCGAGGGGACCTGTCGTATTTCGGAAGGGAATGCGCAACGTGAGAGAGACACAGACATACATACATACAGACGGACACACAAACACACGAAAATGCCATTCTTCAGAAACTGCAACAGGAACCACCCTTGACTTGTAGCGGCTCAAGGTGGACAACACCAGCGTGTGGCGGCGGCGGCGGCGGCGTCGAGAGGCGGCAGGAAACACGCCGATGGCTCTTCCTAGAATGCCTGTCGTCTGCTACATAGCCAGTGCCCTGAAATTCACGTGCGCTTACTCGGACGGCAAGCGCTCCAAAGATCGTCTAGCGGACCGAGGGGTAGAAGAGTGTCGGGGGTGAAGCCAAACTAAACTCAAGGTTGTTTTACATCAATCAACAAGTCTACTCCACGCCCGTTGGGGAACCCTCTCTTGGACCGCCACCCCCCAATCCGCTCTGATCGCCCCCCCCCCCGCAACCTGGATATCGCAGTGGCTTACCGTGTCAAATTTGGTCGTGCCGATGTTTTCGCTTTTAATTCGACGCACTTCACAACGGGCGCTGGCTTCTAGCGGGTCACGACGGCTGCGGTCGAATGATACGTTGTCAGTACTCTACCCACCCCCTCTACAGGTCCACAGGTGACTGGTATGGTGCAAGCATCTCAACCCCTCGCCTCAAGCTTGCGCAGTGCAATGCTCTGATGCCCGCTCCCACCTAACGGGCCACAATTGGAGCATGCCTCGACATTCGGCACAATAAGATATGAATGGGCGTTGTTACTATGCCAGACACAGGGCACGATGAGCCTAAAACTAATGACGCCACAATTTGTTGAGAAGAAGCGGCTCAACATGAAGAGAAAGAGGAGGATACAATGTGAGCGACAGAGAGGATACAAATGAAGAGAAAGAGAAGGATCACAATGCAGCGAACGGAGAGGATCCAATGAAGAGAGAGAGGCACTAAAAATGAGCACGAAAGAGAGGATAAAAGATGAGAGACAGAGTAGGGACATCCAATGAGCGCCGGAGGAGGATAAAATGAGACGCAAGTAGGAGGACTCACCTGCGAGACAAGGGGAAGCGGTTATACAAACTGAGCGCCACTGCTAGGGCAGGCTACCATAATGAGAGAACGCGAGGATACAATGCAAGCGCACGAGGTAGGCTCCATGCAGGCGCCCGTGAGACGCGTCCCATGAGCGCACGGCGCGCGGCACCCTGCGTCGCACCTCGCTCGTCTACCCCTTCGATCCCGGCTTCACAAGCTCTCCCGCGCCGGCACCCCATCTCTCCCTTACCCTCCTCTTCACCCATCTCTCCTCCTCTTCACCCATCTCTCCCTCTCTTCAGCCCCTCTCTCCCTCTTCTTCACCCCATCTCTCCCTAATCTTCACCCCATCTCTCCCTCTCTTTAACCCCATCTCTCCCTCTCCTTCACCCCATATGTTCTCCCTCTCTTCACCCCATCCTCACCTCTCTTCACCCCATCTCGCCCTTGATCTTTTCACCCCATCTCTCCCTCTCTTCACCCCATCTCTCCCTCTCTTCACCCCATCTCTCCCTCTCTTCACCCCATCTCTCCCTCTCTTCACCCCATCTCTCCCTCTCTTCACCCCATCTCTCCCTCTCTTCACCCCATCTCTCCCTCTCTTCACCCCATCTCTCCCTCTCTCACCCCATCTCTCCTCTTACCATCTCTCCCTTTCTTCCCATCTACCTGTCAATCTCCCTCTCACCTTATTTCCCTACCCCCCTCACTCCCTCTCCTCCCCGCGCTCGCTGTGCTTGGCGCGGCGAAGGCGAAAGCGAAAGGGAATTATCCGCTTGCTTCGTCATGTGACCGCGCCACACTGAGGCCGTGGGGGGGGGGGGGGGGGGATTAGTTATCAATGTGACCTTGCTAACATTATATCGAGTGTGACCTGACCTGACCTCTGACCCGAGATATCGATTGCTTATTCTTAACATTCTTTCGTGCTTGAATGCGATATGAATGCACGCACGACGAAAGAATGAAAACAGAGAAAAAAAAAACACGCAATGTCACTCATATAATTACGAAAAAAATATGCAAAGGGCCGATTACGGATAAAAAGGAGAACGCCCGAAGAATTATCGTCGATTTCGGAACCGAACTCCTTTCGGGACAATGAGATTATAATTATGCTTAATTGGATTTCAATGCAGATTCATCCGGACCATTTATCAAGAGAGACATTTCATGACTTATCCGATAGCCAACTTCAGCGCCAAATATAACAAGGCCATTAGTGAATTCATGTCCATTAAGTTTTTTTTTCGGGGGAATCCAAAAAAACAAACAAACAAACAAAAACAAAAATAGCTTGATAGCAAACAAAACTCCCTTCTGCATTATTCCCATGCAACAGAATACATTCAGCGGCATTACTAGCCAATCGGACGCAATTATGACGTCACGGCGCGGCCTACGCTCGCCGGATCACTCGCCAACCAGGAAGTAAAATGTGACCGGACTTTCAGTTCTCGTCTTCGGCCTCAAGAGGGAGATGATGGCTGGCGCCTCTGGAGACAGGAATGGGGAATGGGGAGACGGGATGAAAGGGGAGAGAGGGAGAGGAGAGAGAGGGAGGGGAGAGAGGAGAGAGAGGGGGGAGAGGGAGAGGAGAGAGAGGGAGAGGGGAGAGGAGAGAGGAGAGAGGAGAGAGAGGGGAAGAGGAAATGGGAGATGGGAGAGGGGAAGAGGAAATGGGAGATGGAAGAGGGGAAGAGGAAATGGGAGATGGAAGAGGGGAAGAGGAAATGGGAGATGGAAGAGGGGAAGAGGAAATGGGAGATGGAAGAGGGGAAGAGGAAATGGGAGATGGAAGAGGGGAAGAGGAAATGGGAGATGGAAGAGGGGAAGAGGAAATGGGAGATGGAAGAGGGGAAGAGGAAATGGGAGATGGAAGAAGGGAAGAGGAAATGGGAGATGGAAGAGGGGAAGAGGAAATGGGAGAGAGGAGATAGGGAAAAGGAAAACTGGAAATAGATGGGAGAGGGGAAATGGCAGAGAAAAGGAAATGAGAGGAGAGTAAGAACTCACGGAAAAGGAATATGGACAGATAGAGAAAAAAATATATAAGGTAAGAGAAGATACGAATAACTAACAGGAAAGGGAAGAGCAAGAAAGAAATAGGAAGAAGAAAAGAGAAGAAGCAGCAAGAGGAGAAGAGTCGGCAGTACAATCGAAGGTGGTCTCCCTCACACCAGGAAATACTGCAGGCAAAAAAAGACTGAAGACGGCCCTTGTTACAATGGAGGAGGGGGGAGGAGGGGGTAGGAGGGAGGAGGAGGGAGGAGGAGGAGGAAAAGGAGGAGGAGGGAGATTGCAAGGTAGGTTGGTCGGACGAACTGCGGGAGAGTAGGAGGGAGCACTTAACTCCTTTTTTTTAAATCAACATCTTACCTTTGCTAGAAAAAAAACAAAACCAAAATGCACAAACAACATACGAGCAACCTAAATCAAAATCTCCCCCCAACCACAGACATCTAAATCAAAGGAAACGAGCGCAATAAACTCCTTTCATCCCGTGACAGGCAGACTCTCGCAACCGGAGGCGGATACACTCAAGACGCTGCCCGAGAGCATGACATACAAAGGTCACGCCAAGAAAGTTGTCCAGGTGTCGTGTCGAAGCGCCTGAGAAAAGGTCATGAGGATTGGGGGGAGGGGAGGAGAGGGGAGGGGAGGGGAGGGGAAGGGAGGGGAGGAGAGGGGAGGGGAGGGGAAGGGAGGGGAGGGGGGAAGGGGAGGGAGAAGGGGGGAAGGGTGAAGGGGGGAGGGGGAGAATGAGAGTGGGAGGAAGGGAGAGAGGAAGTAATTGAGGAGGAGTAGAAGGTTGAGGAGGGTGAGGAAGGAGGAGGAAGAGGAGGAGGGTGAGGAAGGAGGGTGAGGAAGGAGGGTGAGGAAGGAGGAGGAAGAGGAGGAAGAGGAGGAAGAGGGGAAAGATGAGGAGGGTGAGGAAGGAGGAGGAAGAGGAGGAGGGTGAGGAAGGAGGAGGAAGAGGAGGGTGAGGAAGGAGGAGGAAGAGGAGGAGGGTGAGGAAGGAGGAGGAAGAGGAGGAGGGTGAGGAAGGAGGTGGAAGAGGAGGAGGGTGAGGAAGGAGGAGGAAGAGGAGGGTGAGGAAGGAGGAGGAAGAGGAGGAGGGTGAGGAAGGAGGAGGAAGAGGAGGGTGAGGAGGAGGGTGAGGAAGGAGGAGGAAGAGGAGGAGGGTGAGGAAGGAGGAGGAAGAGGAGGAGGGTGAGGAAGGAGGAGGAAGAGGAGGGGGAGGAAGGAGGAGGAAGAGGAGGAGGGTGAGGAAGGAGGAGGAAGAGGAGGAGGGTGAGGAAGGAGGAGGAAGAGGAGGAGGGTGATGAAGGAGGAGGAAGAGGAGGAGGGTGAGGAAGAGGAGGGTGAGGAAGAGGAGGAAGAGGAGGAGGGTGAGGAATGAGGAGGAAGAGGAGGAGGGTGAGGAATGAGGAGGAAGAGGAGGAGGGTGAGGAATGAGGAGGAAGAGGAGGAGGGTGAGGAATGAGGAGGAAGAGGAGGAGGGTGAGGAATGAGGAGGAAGAGGAGGGTGAGGAATGAGGAGGAAGAGGAGGAGGGTGAGGAATGAGGAGGAAGAGGAGGAGGGTGAGGAAGGAGGAGGAAGAGGAGGAGGGTGAGGAAGGAGGAGGAAGAGGAGGAGGGTGAGGAAGGAGGAGGAAGAGGAGGAGGGTGAGGAAGGAAGAGGAAGAGGAGGAGGAAAGGAGAGAGGGGAGGAGGAAGAGGAGGAAAGGAGCGAGGGGAGGAAGGAGGATGAGGAGGAAGGGAGCGAGGGGAGGAGGAGGAGGAGTAGGAGGAGGAGGAAGTGAGTGAGGGGAGGAGGAGGAGGAGTAGGAGGAGGAGGAAGTGAGTGAGTGGAGGAGTAGGAGGAAGTGAGTGAGTGAAGGAGTAGGAGGAAGAGGAGGAGGAAGTGAGTGAGTGGAGGAGTAGGAGGAAGAGGAGGAGGAAGTGAGTGAGTGGAGGAGTAGGAGGAAGAGGAAGTGCGTGAGTGGAGGAGTAGGAGGAAGAGGAGGAGGAAGTGAGTGAGTGGAGGAGGATGAGTAGGAGTAGGAGGAGGAGGAGGAGGAGTAGGAGGAGGAGGAAGTGAGTGAGTGGAGGAATAGGAGGAAGAGGAGGAAGTGAGTGAGTGGAGGAGTAGGAGGAAGAGGAGGAGGAAGTGAGTGAGTGAGTGGAGGAGTAGGAGGAAGAGGAGGAGGAAGTGAGTGAGTGAGTGGAGGAGGAGGAGGAGGAGGAGGAGGAAGTGAGTGAGAGAGTGGAGGAGGAGGAGGAGGAGGAGGAGGAGGAGGAGGAGGAGGAGGAGGAATAGGAGGAGGAGGAAGTGAGAGAGTGGAGGAGTAGGAGGAAGAGGTGGAGGAAGTGAGTGAGTGGAGGAGTAGGAGGAAGAGGAGGAGGAAGTGAGTACGTGGAGGAGGAGTAGTAGGAGTAGTAGGAGGAGGAAGTGAGTGAGTGGAGGAGGAGGAGTAGGAGTAGTAGGAGGAGGAAGTGAGTGAGTGGAGGAGGAGGAGGAGGAGGAGGAGGAGGAGGAGGAGGAGGAGGAGGAGGAGGAGGAGGAGGAGGAGGAGGAGGAGGAGGAGGAGGAGGAGGGAGGAGGAGGGAGGAGGAGGGAGGGAGGAGGGGGAGGAGGAGGAGGGAGGAGGAGGAGGAGGAGGAGGAGGAGGAGGAGGAGGAGGGAGGAGGAGGAGGAGGGAGGAGGAGGAGGGAGGAGGAGGAAGAGGAAGAAGAAGGAGGAATAGTAAGAGGAGGAGGAAGAGTAGGAATAGGGAAGAGGGAAGAGAGAAGAAATAGGAGACAAGTTAGAGAAAGATAAGAGGCAGATAAGTATAGAGATACAAACAGACAGACAGAAGACCGACGGACGAGAGAGATGATCTGCCGCCTCTCCCCCTCCTCCCCTCTCTTTCCCTCCCACCTTTCTTCCACGATCGAATTCTAACTTCACAATGCTACTGGGAAACGCCAGGATCCATTTACTCTCTCGAAGCTCCCCTCTCCATGTCCCTTCCCCTCGCTTCACTTCTCCTCCCATACCTCATCCTTTCCCTTTCCTTCGCCCTATCCCTTCCACCCCTTCTCTTTCCCTCCTTCCACCCTTTCCACTATCCCTTTTCCCTCCTTTATCTTATCCCTGTCTTCCTTCCCTTCACCTCCTCTCTACCATCCCCTCCACCGCCCCGTCCCGTCCCCTCCTCTGCCTCTGCCCCTCTCAAAAAAAACCTTCCCCTTGACACCCCCCACCCCATTCCCCAGACACCCCCAACCCATTCCCCCCGACACCCACCCCCACCCCACCCCCCCTCGCTCCATCCCAAAATGCCGCCGAATCAAAAACCTTCAGTGTTCGTTAGACCAGAAGTTCACAGCTCACAGCGAGTTGAACTTTATCGTCGCGTAAAGCATCGGCAAACAAACAAACAAACGGCAGGAGTGTGTGGTCGAGCGTGCAAACAAACACGCAGAATTTAAAAAAAAAAAATCCTATTTGATTGCACCCGCCGGCCTCAAAAGCAAATAACCCCATAAACACAAAATTGAATCAAAGGATAATTCAAATTTGTGAAAATGACAGATCCAGTTCTTTGATTTTTCCAGAGAATAAAGAACAGGATAATAGGATAAAAGGATAAAAGGATAATAGAAGATGGACACTGGGTAAGGGGAGTAGGCAGTAGAGGGGGGGGGGGGTAAATGCGAGAACTGATGCTAGAAAAGAGGGAGTGGGTGAGAGAGAGAGAGAGAGAGAGAGAGAGAGAGAGAGAGAGAGGAGAGAGAGAGAGAGAGAGAGAGAGAGGGAGAGAGGGAGAGAGGGAGAGAGGGAGAGAGGGAGAGAGGGAGAGAGGGAGAGAGGGAGAGAGGGAGAGAGGGAGAGAGGAAGAGAGGGAGAGAGGAAGAGAGGGAGAGGGAGAGAGGGAGAGGGAGGGAGAGAGAGAGAGAGAGAGAGAGAGAGAGAGGGAGAGAGAGAGAGAGAGAGAGAGGGAGGGAGGGAGGGAGGGAGGGAGAGAGGGAGAGAGGGAGGGAGAGAGGGAGGGAGAGAGAGAGAGAGAGAGGGAGAGAGAGAGAGGGAGGTAGGGAGGGAGGGGGGGAAGGAGAGGGTGAGAGAGAGGACAGGTGTGAGAGAAAAGGAGAGAGGAACAAGAGACAGAGAGAGGAGAGAAGAAAAGAGAGAATGGAGGGAGGGGCGAAAGTGGAAAGGAAGCAAAGAAAAGGAAAAGGGAATAAAGAAGAGAAAAGAAAAGAAAGAGAAAACGAAGAGAGCAATATACTGTATACAGAAAGACCACACCAGTAACGACAGAACACAAGTGGTCTCAAGTGGACGGTGAATGACAAGAGTAGGAGGGAGGGATGGGAGAGGGAGGGAGGGAGAGGAGGGAGGGATGGGAGAGGGATGAAGGGATGTGAGAGGGATGAAGGCATGGGAGGGATGGGAGAGGAGGGAAGGATGGGAGGGATGGGAGGGATGGGAGGGATGGGAGAGGAGGGAAGGATGGGAGGGATGGGAGAGGAGGGAAGGATGGGAGGGATGGGACAAGAGGGAAGGATGGGAGGGATGGGACAGGGAGGGTGGGATGGAGGGATGGGAGGGAGAGATGGACGGATGGGTGGATGGGACAGGAAGAAGGGAGGGATGGGTAGATGGAAAAGAGAGGGAGGGTGAAAGGAATGGGAGAGGGGAGGGGAGGAGGAATAAAAAAAAGAGGGTGGGGAGGAGGAATAAAAGAGCAATGAGAGAGAGAGAGAGAGAGAGAGAGAGAGAGAGAAGAGAGAAAGAGAGAGAAAGAAGAGAGAGAAAGAGAGAAAGAGAGAGAAAGAGAGAAAGAGAGAAAGAGAGAGAAAGAGAGAGAGAGACGAGAGAGAGAGAGAGAGAGAGAGAGAGAGAGAGAGAGAGAGAGAGGAGAGAGAGAGAGAGAGAGCGAGAGAGGAGAGAGAGAGAGAGAGAGAAGAGAGAGAGGAGAAAGAGAAGAGAGGAGAGAGAGAAGAGAGAGAGAGAGAGAGAGAGAGAGAGAGAGAGAGAGAAGAGAGAGAGAGAGAGAGAGAGAGAGAGAGAGAGAGAGAGAGAGAGGAAGAACAGAAGGAGGAGTTAGGCCGAGAGGATGGAAGGAGAGAAAGGGAAAAAGGGTGTTCTTCCACGGATTATTGCCTTACTCCTCCCCCCCCCCTCACCCCACACTTTACCACAACCTCAAAAACCCTCTCAAGGAGCTGATAAAGACAACCTCCCCCCTCCAGGAGACCCCACCTACGCCCCCCCCCCCCTCCTCAGTACCTCTTCTTCCCCCTCCCTCCCTTTCTTGCCTTTCCCGCCGCACATAAGTGCCACCCCCTTCCTTCTCTCCCCCCTCTCTTCCCTCCCCCTCCTCACCCCCCCTCTCTTCCCTCCCCCTCCTCTCCCCCCCTCTCTTCCCTCCCCCTCCTCACCCACACGCTAGCACATACCTCCTCTCTCCCCCCTCCCTCCCCCTCTCCCCCCCCTCTCCCTCACCCCCCCGCAAGCAAAACTGAACCCACGTCATCGTCACATCATCATCCTCCTCACTCTCCTCGCCTTAGTGCTTGCTCAAGAAACAGCGCGGCGACGGGGCGGGGCGGTAAGGAGGTCAACGTAATAGCCAGCGCTCTTTAATTGGCTCCATTTGCCTCCCCGAAGTCCGCGGTCGGCCTTCAAAGGTCGGGCGTAACGCGAGACGCCCGAGGGAAGAGCAACGGAATACTGAACGGAGTCTTGTGTGCTGTGTGCGTGTGTGTGTGTCCATGTGCGTGTGTGTGTGTCCATGTGCGTGTGTGTGTCCATGTGCGTGTGTGTGTCCATGTGCGTGTGTGTCCATGTGCGTGTGTGTGTCCATGTGCGTGTGTGTGTCCATGTGCGTGTGTGAAGGTTTGCATGCACGTGTGCCTGCGTATGTGATATGTGCATGTGTGCCTGCGTATGTGATATGTGCATGTGTGTGCGTTTGTGCGTGCGCATGCGTGTGGGCGTATGTAGTTTGTGCGTGTTACTTTCCTTTTTTTTTTTTTTTACTTTGTCATTGGGATCTCCCTTGGCTCTCATTTCTCTCTCCATCTTTTTTTTTTTTTTCTCTGAAGAAAAAATAACGCTTCCTCCATAATATTCCAGCTTCTTTTTCCCAGTTTCAGGAAATCTCACCTTCTCCCTCTCCCTTTCCCCTCCCCTCCCCCCCTACTGCAGCTTCACCACTGCGATTCGTCCTCCCTCTCCTCTTCCTCTTCCTGATCGGCGTAAAATCACTCGTACTCCCCTCCCCCCCCCCCCAACGTCCTCCTCTCCTCTCTATCCCCCTCCTCCTATCCTCTTCCCTGTTCCTTCTCATCCTCTTCTCATCTATCAATCCCTTCCTTACCCCTTCCCTTTCCTCCATTCTCTCTCTTCTTCCCTTTTTTTTCCATACTATTCCTTCCTCTTGTCATCTTTTCCCCTCTGACCTTTTCAACCTCCCCCTTCCCCCCCTTCCCCCTTTCCCCTCCTCCCTCCTCCCTCCTCCCTCTCCTCCTACCCTTCTTGTAGTGTCACGCGGCACTCATGACACGCAGGCACTGGCACTGACGACGGGAGTAAAAAAGTGAGGGGAGGGGGAAAGGAGGGAAGGGGAAGGAGGAGGAGAATCAAAGTGAAGGAAGAGGATAGAGGGGAAGGGAGAGAGGAAGTGAAAGAAGGAAGAGAGGGGAAGGGAGAGGGGAAGGGAGATGGGAAGGGAGAGGGAAAGTGAAGAGGAAGAAAAGGGGAGGGGAAGCGATAACCAGAGAGGCAGGGAATAAGAGAAGAGAGGCGGTGGCAAGTGAGGAAATGAGAGAAGCGGAAAAAGACAAGATAAATACAGAAAGCGGAGAAGGATGGAAGCGAGGGGTGAGAGGTGAAAGGGGTCAGAGAGTGGGAAGAGGAGAAGGGGAAAGAGGAGGAATGGGGGAGGGAAGGGGGAGGGAAGGGGGGGAGGGGAGAGAGGGAAGGAGGGAGCATGGGGTGGCGCTTCCTGGATGGGGGTGGGAGGTCGAGGCCTGACCAGGGAATGGGCTGCAGGAAAGAGAGAGGGGAAGGGGAAAAGAGAGGGGAAGGGGAAAAAAGAGAAGGGTAGGGGATAGGGAGGGGGAAGGAAAAAAGGAGAGGAGTGAAGAAGGGAGAGGGAAAAGAAAGAAAGGAAGAAAGAGACACTCTTTTTTAACAAACTTTAACAAGTTTATTGGGACAATAGTTTACATCTCAAAAGGAGAGAGAGAAAGAGTGAGAGAGAAAGAGACAGACCGACAGACAGAACGAGAGAACCAGAGCCAGAGCGGGGTAAGAGGCCCAGGAAAACACCGACAGAAGAAAGGGAGAAAAACACGCGAGGAGGAGGAGGGGGGAGGGGAGTGGCAAATGGAACAGCCGGGCGGAGGATCTCGCCAAGACACGCGCAACCTCCCCGTTCCCACGCCGTCGCTCCGCAGGAATGCGTCCTTCGTGAAATTGCTGCTTGCATGTGCTTGCGTTCCGCCGGAGGACAGCAGCCGCCCGCAGATCACGCGAACAGATATGGTTGCGTCGTCTGGTCTTTGTATGTGAAGGGGGAACAAGAATCGACGATGATATATAGAAATAAAAAAAACAACGTTATTTTATTCATAAATTTTCGTCAAATAGTTCTCGAAATCCGTAGTCTGTTTGTTTTACATTTACGTATCAGTACTTTTTAAATAGAGATAGCATTGTTTAAAAATGATGCGTCTCGCCCCCACCACCCACACTCGCACAATCACAAGTTAATGAACAACTACAACAACAACAATAATAAATCTATAGGAACGTGTAATCAATCCTGTGATTCCCGATGAAAAAAAATGCACAAAGAGAAAGGGGAAAAAAAACGGATCAAAATACGAGAAAAAATATGAAAAATGAAAAAAAAAAACTGCATCTAATCTCACAGGAACAAGGAAAGGCAATCTCCTCCGCCCCGGCCGAGTCCTTAGCCTTCTGAGCATCGTCGAGAAGTTTTACGTCCCGGATATTGTCGAAGGGAAGTTCTCCTGAGGCCGAGATGTCCCTTGACCCAGCGGTGTCAGCGGCAGGAGCAACTAACTAAACCGGACAAATCTGCAGTCTCGGCCTACGCCCTCCCTTGTAATGAGAGAGATTATGGCGCCGCCGTACATGTGGTTCTCGCTCTGGCTCTCGCTCTGGCTCTCGCTCTGGCTCTCGCTCTGGCTCTCGCTCTGGCTCTCGCTCTGGCTCTCGCTCTGGCTCTCGCTCTGGCTCTCGCTCTGGCTCTCGCTCTGGCTCTCGCTCTGGCTCTCGCTCTGGCTCTCGCTCTGGCTCTCGCTCTGGCTCTCGCTCTGGCTCTCGCTCTGGCTCTCGCTCTGGCTCTCGCTCTGGCTCTCGCTCTGGCTCTCGCTCTGGCTCTCGCTCTGGCTCTCGCTCTGGCTCTCGCTCTGGCTCTCGCTCTGGCTCTCGCTCTGGCTCTCGCTCTGGCTCTCGCTCTGGCTCTCGCTCTGGCTCTCGCTCTGGCTCTCGCTCTGGCTCTCGCTCTGGCTCTCGCTCTGGCTCTCGCTCTGGCTCTCGCTCTGGCTCTCGCTCTGGCTCTCGCTCTGGCTCTCGCTCTGGCTCTCGCTCAGTGAGTGAGAGTGAGAGTGAGAGTGAGAGTGAGAGTGAGAGTGAGAGTGAGAGTGAGAGTGAGAGTGAGTGAGCGCGCGAGACGTGGGGGTCGGCGTTTTAATTTCGACTGTCTAAGTCCTCGAGAAGTTTGAAAGGCACACGCTACCTCTAGGCCAGCTGGTTCAACTTCCCCGCGAGGGAAAGATGGCAAATTCAGCCCACTCCCGCTTCAAACCCTATCGTTTCAAACCTCTGGCAAGCTGTTTTTCCTCCTCTATCGTCGTCTTCGTTTCTCTATCTTTCCTTAAATATTTTCTACATTTCCCATCGTCTCTTATTCTCCCTCTTTCCCATGCCACAGTATCTCCCCCTCCCCCTCTCTCTCATCCTCTCCCTCCCAAGTAGACGGTATTTCAACGTGTCATCCTTATCGCACGATTTGCATGACATATGTACCATTACGAGGTAGTCTTTTGAAGAGATCTGCTCCCCCAAAAAAGATTAAGCCAAATTATCGCGATGTATACCACTGAACTAACTATTCCTGGAAACTTGTCTTGGCTAAACAAACTAGTTAGAAAAAAAAAATCTTCAAATTTCACGTCACCAATCGCTTCTAAAAAGGAACACTGAACACTGAATCATTCTGCCGTATTACATTTGTTTTTGTTTTTCTCGTCTGTTCAATCATCTCTTTCCTTTCGGTTTTACTTTCCAATTTTCTCTTGTCCCCTAATTTCTCCCTCACTCCCTCTCCCTCCGTGTCCCTCACCCTCATTCGCTCCCTCACCCTCATTCGCTCTCTCACCCTCATTCGCTCTCTCACCCTCATTCGCTCTCTCACCCTCATTCGCTCTCTCACCCTCATTCGCTCTCTCACCCTCATTCGCTCTCTCACCCTCATTCGCTCCCTCACCCTCATTCGCTCCCTCACCCTCATTCGCTCCCTCACCCTCATTCGCTCCCTCACCCTCATTCGCTCCCTCACCCTCATTCGCTCCCTCACCCTCATTCGCTCCCTCACCCTCATTCGCTCCCTCACCCTCATTCGCTCCCTCACCCTCATTCGCTCCCTCACCCTCATTCGCTCCCTCACCCTCATTCGCTCCCTCACCCTCATTCGCTCCCTCACCCTCATTCGCTCCCTCACCCTCATTCGCTCCCTCACCCTCATTCGCTCCCTCACCCTCATTCGCTCTCTCACACTCATTCGCTCTCTCACACTCATTCGCTCTCTCACCCTCATTCGCTCTCTCACCCTCATTCGCTCTCTCACCCTCATTCGCTCTCTCACCCTCATTCGCTCTCTCACCCTCATTCGCTCTCTCACCCTCATTCGCTCTCTCACCCTCATTCGCTCTCTCACCCTCATTCGCTCTCTCACCCTCATTCGCTCTCTCACCCTCATTCGCTCTCTCACCCTCATTCGCTCTCTCACCCTCATTCGCTCTCTCACCCTCCTTCTCGGCGCGCATAGGGAGTGAAAGTAAGCGAGGGAGTGGGTGTGGAAAGGCCCTAAAAAGTACTCTCACTCTCGCCCAGTGTCGCGTTACCATTGCAACGCCTCCTTCCCCCTCCCCTCCCTCCTTCCCCTCCCACCACTTCTGGTTGTCCCTCCTCCTCTGTTTACCACTTTTCACTTTTCTTTCTCTCTCGCCAGTTTCCTCTCTCATTCTTCGCTCCCTCTCTCCCTCACCCTCTCCCTCTCCCTCTCCCTCTTAATTGTTAAGAAACCTGAAGTTCCTGATTCATTCTTGTGTGTTGCTGGCCTCAGGAAAAAGGGAGAGGCGTAGGGAAGGAGGAGGAGGAGGAGGAGGAGGAGGAGGAGGAGGAGGAGGAGGGGAGGAGGGGGAGGGGGAGGAGGGAGAGGGGGAGGAGGGAGAGGGGGAGGAGGGGGAGGGGGAGGAGGGTGAGGGGGGGAGGAGGAGGAGGAGGAGGAGGAGGAGGAGGAGGAGGAGGAGGAGGAGGAGGAGGAGGAGGAGGAAGAGGAGGGGGAGGAGGAGGAGGAGGAGGAGGAGGAGGAGGAAGAGGGGGAGGAGGAGGAGGAGGAGGAGGAGGAGGAGGAGGAGGAGGAGGAGGAGGAAGAAGAAGAAGAAAGAGGAAGAGGAGGCAGAAGGTGGAGCAGATAAGAGAGGAGTGGGTGTGAAGCGAGAAGGAGAGAGAAATGATGATGAAAAGGGGGAGAGGAGAGGGAGAAGAGAACAGAGGAGAATGACGCAAACAATAAACGCGAGACAAGAGAAATCAAGCGAGGAGATACACTTACGATTCTGCAAAACGCGAAAGGGATACGGGGCGCCGGGTCATCCACCCCCCATCCTTTGATCCCCCCCCCCTGTCTTTTCTTACCCCTTACCCCTTCTCTCTTCCCATACCCTCCTAGCCGCTTCCCTTACTCCTACCCCATACCCTTCCGTCCCCTTTCTCTATCCCTTCCCATACTCTTCCAGTCCCTCCCCTACCCTACCCATAGCCATACCCAATATCCTCCCGTCCCTTCCCTTCTCTTCCCCCTTCCCCCTCCCCTACACCACCCTCGTCTCCCCCTACCCTCTTTTCCTCCCTCTTCCTCCCTCCTACACTCCTTTACCTCCACCCTAACTCCCTCCACAACCTCCCCTCCCTCTATTCCTTTCCCCATCTCTTCTCCCCCTCCTCCCCCTCAAACTCCCTTCCCTCTACTCCTTTCCCTCCCCCACCTCTTCTCCCCCTCCCCCCTCAACCTCCCTTCCCTCTACTCCTTTCCCCCCCATCTCTTCTCCCCCTCCCCCCACAACCTCCCTTCCCTCTACTCCTTTCCCCCCATCTCTTCTCCCCCTCCCCCTCCTCAACCTCCCTTCCCCCTCGAGGCAAAGGCTGGAAAGGGAAGGCGACCTTGAAAAGAAACCGCTTCCCTAGTCCCTTATACAGCGAGACGAGCATCCCCGGACACTCCCAGGCGGGCCGCGAAACACCTTGCTATCAAGAGACCATCTTGTAAGAAGCTACGACAGCGCGTGATATTCCAGCATGACACCAGTAACAGCATGACACCAGTAACAGCATGACACCAATACCAGCATGACACCAATACCAGCATGACACCAATACCAGCATGACACCAATACCAGCATGACACCAATACCAGCATGACACCAATACCAGCATGACACCAATACCAGCATGACACCAATACCAGCATGTACAACGAGCACGATGAAGACGGGCACTAAATTCTCGTAGAAGTAGTATGTATTCGGTAACAGAGGATGGTCACTGTTAATCTACGGCAGATATTCCCTCGTTTCAACAAAGGCAAGATTAAATACATGATCGAGGAACATCTCTCGTAACTAAAAAATCCTCTTTGGTTTAAATCTACCCTTAATCTCCTTTCCCTTCTTTTAAATCTACTTATTCTACCAGCGAGATTCTTCCGTAGTCTTTCCCCTTCACAGACCATGATATTTCCCCGGACTAAAAAAATATACCCAATCTCTTCCAATCTCTTCCAATCTCTTCCAATCTCCTCCAATCTCTTCCAATCTCTTCCAATCTCTTCCAATCTCCTCCAATCTCCTCCAATCTCTTCCAATCTCTTCCAATCTCTTCCAATCTCTTCCAATCTCTTCCAATCTCTTCCAATCTCCTCCAATCTCCTCCATCGAAACCTCTCCAGAATCTAATCCCCGATTCATCCCTGTCATTATCTAGCCAATCCAATATCTTATCTTCGTCCCAATCACCAATCATCTTTAATCCTAATCCTAATCATCCTCCTCCTCCGCTAGAATTAACAAACCAATAAACGAAGAAACAAGAGAAAAAGACAAAAAGATAAAACAGATAAAGATAAGAGGAGTAAACGTGGCCTAAATAACTCCCCTCTCCCCTCTCCCCTCTCCCCCCCTCTCCACACACTTCGTCGGGGGGGGGGGGGGGTAATTAACCAACCAATAGATAAAACCGAGGCAAAAAGAAAAAGAAAAAATGAAAAAAATAAAATAAAATAAAAAAAATATATATATATATCTTCTCCATAATGACACAATCCTGAGGCGAGTAGATGCTAGCAAGGGGGGGGAGGGGGAGGGAGGGGGGTATTCTAACAGGAAGGACACGCGGCGCTTTCAATAATAGCATTAAAAAATAAATAGCTATGCTCGACTGAGGTATGAAGTGGAGGTGGAGGATGGAGGGAGGAGGAGGGAGGAGGAGGGAGGAGGGAGGAGGGAGGAGGAAGGAGGAGGAGGAGGGAGGAGGAGGGAGAAGGAGGAGGAGGGAGAGGAGGAGGGAGGAAGAGGAAGGAGGGAGGGAGGGAGGGAGGAAGGAGGGAGGGAGGGAAGGAGGGAAGGAGGAGGGAAGGAGGAGGGAGGGAGGGAGGAGAGGAAGAGGCAAGAATAATAATAATACGAAGAAGGAGAAGGAGGAAGACGATGATGGGGGAAAAGGACGAGGTTGGAGAGGAGGAGGAATGAGGAAGGAGAAAGATGGTGGAGGAGGAATGAGGAAGGAGAAAGATGGTGGAGGAGGAATGAGGAAGGAGAAAGATGGTGGAGGAGGAATGAGGAAGGAGAAAGATGGTGGAGGAGGAATGAGGAAGGAGAAAGATGGTGGAGGAGAAATGAGAAGGTGGAAGGAATAGGAGGAAGAGGAGGAGGAGAAGACGAGGAAGACAGAAGCAGAAGCAGAGGAAGGAAAATATGATGAAGTGATTTATAAAGATAAATTACGATACAGATAAAGCGGCACCCAACCATGTGTTTATGGAAATGAGCCAGATTTGAAAAATTGCCCGCAAACAACAGGTTCCCGCTATACCTACCCCCATGCCCCCTCCCCAATCCCCATTAGCCCATACCCCCAAGCCCCCCCCCCCCCCTTCATGGCCAGCAGACGTCGAGCAGTGCCGTCGATGGAAGAGGCAGAAGAAAAGTAAATAATAAAGACCCAGATGATTTCTTTTCCTCTCCCTCCCTCTCTACCCCCATTTATTCCCCTCCCTCTCTACCCCCATCCCTTCCCCGCCCCCGCCATCCATCCTCCCCCCGCCCCCTCTCTCTCTCGTCA